>NC_082398.1:1550236-1605236 GCF_031168955.1 Gadus macrocephalus
TCGTACAGTATAGCTTTAATTGTTTGGTGCAATCCTGTAATGTGTTCGTAACTGTACATTGGTTATTTTATAAACCAACTGTAGATTTAGATTACATAGAGAATTATCAACCCGAAACAGCAAAAGCTGGATAATAACATCAGTAACTATCAGTAACAGTGGCATTATAAAGCATTATCTTAAACAGCAACATTTATTCATACTGTTCACCAGTTGTAGGCCCACCCCACCCCGTCTTCCTCTGCTCTCATCTCCTCCACTAGAGGGCAGTCACGGCCTGTGGATGAAGAGTGACAGTGGGAGGGGTTATCTCCTCTGAGTCATAAAGTGGGAGGGGTTACCTCCTCCGAGTCATAAGGTGGGAGGGGTAACCTCCTCTGAGTCATAAAGTGGGAGTGGTTATCTCATCTGAGCCATAGTGGCTGTACGCTGGGGCGGCTTTATGAGATATTATTTTGTGGGATGTTATCGCTCATGAACGCTTGAAATTCGCATATCATTGGAGAACCCAACCATGTGGGCGTCTCATTAATAGGTCTTGACCAATAGACTATAAATGTAGTTTGTTTATTTTCTAGGTCATCAGTAGTGATATCAAATAAATCACGTGGTCTTCTGAAAGAGAAGTGACTCTCCTCCGCGTGGGTTCAGACGAGGCGACGCGGGTGGGATATCGGTTTACTGCGCCTGAACATTTATCAATTACTGCTCAAGATATATACACACGTTGGGTCCTCTTTTACCAGGAAACAACGTAGATGTGGAGTGTGTGTGATGCAAGTTGCCCAAAATATTCCCGTTGAATAAAACGATAAGAATGCATGGATCTAAAGAGCGCTTTGTAGTCCAACTTCGGTAAACTGTAGTTCCACGCTAGAGACGCTTAGAGGTCAGCGATGCTCGCCGTCGCGAAATGACGTCGTTTAGGTAAAGAGGAGTCGGACTCATTTTAAACTGTGCTGTCTTTTCCTGTGTTCAAAGGGAAGCACCTATTAATCTCTCCTTGACCCGATGACGTTTTCCACAAAGGTTAAGTAAAAGAGGCATAACGTTTAGGAGATTTGACTATTCGTAGAGAACTTCCTCTATAAACAGCTTGTGATTCACACACAGGCCTTCTTATTCCAAGTTTGTATACCAGTTTCAAACTATACTGGGCGGACTGGTCTGCCCTTCTCATATGATTCGTTAGTTTAACTTTGTGACACCAGCGCATTTTTGAAAGGTTGAGTTGTTTTCAACCAGAAGCTGGGAGCGACCGCACAGAAGGAAAGCAGACGCTGGAACAAGACGCTTTTTGGACACAGACCATTACAGGTCAAACTCATTGGACGCCATTTAGTGTGTTGGCAGTTTAGGAGAATGGTGATGGTGTTGTCTCTTCACCCTGCCTGCTCCACCTGGGGAACACAACACTACACAATGATCTCATTTAATCTCAATTGTAAAAATCAATATGTTTAATAATGCTGCCATGTATTGGTGCGCTGTATGTATGTTTGGGGTTTTGGACATGGTTGTAGTCGTTGCTCCTGAGTCCTGACTCCAGAGTCCAATGTTCGTTCCTTTTTGTCATGGGCGTGGCTCACATGTAGAGGTTACTAGCACGATCACATGTGAGCCTCCTCCTGGCGTCCAATCGTCAACTCGCCCGTACCAGAAGTTAGGAACATGTTCCCAACCGTCCAGCCGGATCAGCTCGGGCCCCTCTGGTGGATCCTCGTCTGTGTTCACGGGTTCACACTTGATCTCCATGTGAGCTTGGATGGCACCTGGTGCTCCTGGAGCGCTCACCGCAAACAGGTTCCCCATCGTCCGGTGAAAGCGTCATTAATGCCCGAGTTCTCTGCCAACTCTAATCTGAGGGACTGTAACCCTGCCAGCGCCCTGGCCACCAACCCATCTGGAGCTGTGTTGTTGTGGATAAAAGTACCACAGGTCGTCCCTATCATCTCGCACACCCCTCCTCGCTCTGCCAATAACATGTCCAAGGCTCATCTAATTGTTCTGATAGTCCTTTTACTGCGTCTGTGGTCAAATTGACAAACCGTTGTTGATTATAGTATATATCATTGATCCAATCAACATTTCTGTTAATGGTGGACCTTCAGAACAGAACTGATTCAAACCCTGCTGCTATTTGATTGCATGGTGTGGCTGTTGCTCCTGGCGCGGCCGGGTCTGGTCCTGGGTAGTTAGTGGCTCCGGGCGTGTCTGCATCTGGCTCCTCTGGCTCTGGAACTTTGTGTTTCTCTTGTTGGAATATAAACTCATGCATGGCAGTTTCTTAATTCTGTTTCTAATTGCTCTGATTGAAGTCCCTTATGGGGCCCTGAAATGTAGGTGAAGGCATGGGTCGACCCGTAAGCATTTCATGCGGGGTTAGATGAGTCCTTCTGTTAGCTTGCATGTGATAACTCATTAGTGCGACTGGTAGTGCATCTACACAAGTCAATTGAGTCAAAAGTTTGATTTATTTTCACTACTTCCCTCCTTGCGCATAGCCAATGCAATGCACATTAAATGATAAGCTTAGTTTGATTAAATAAAGAATAATTAAATAATTTCATTGGTTATGATCTTCATTTGATCATACTGCATATCACTTATTTTAGTTTACTGTAAACAAAGTTGTTGTAGTTGGAATTTAAATATTATGTTTGTTTTTTGAGGCTTGTGGTGGCGTATATAGTTTTGGTTTGGTTCCTTTAATCAATGAATACATTTATGATGTCATCAAAAAGGACTTCAGCCTGCACGCGCACACGCACGCACACATTCAGAAGAAGATTGATCTGTGTTGCTTGTCAAATATGGAAACTGGAGCGAATCATTATTGTAAAAATAAACATGTTTACCAAATGCTTCTTTCTCATTACCACACATATTAAAACAATAGGCCTAGCCTACCTACAGGTCTAGACCAACACTCATGTCACTCAGCACATTTATGGCGCAATCCAAAGCTCCTGACATCACCACGCTACCACCACTTTACAGAGAGGCTGGGCCTCTAGTCACCACACACTGAGAAGACGGCGCTGCCATAGTGAAAACAAATATATATATTGTTTTTTCTAAATATATATTGTTTTTTCTTTTGTAACATCCTGAAAAAAGGATGTTACACCCCTCCTATGCAGTGACCATAGCCGAGAGTGGCGAAGTCACGCCCTTTCCGGTAGGGCTCATGGGACCTATGAGATCGAAAAATATGAATGGGTGTCAATGGAGAGAAAATAATTATTTTCTGGTCCCAGTCTTTATATGCCCTGGATTACACATATGTTGTTTGTGGATTTAAATGATAATTTTTCATGCAAAGAAAAGTAAAAATGTTCGTGAACAAGTTTGATAATTTTAGGTTTTATGTGAGGCCGCTTTGTGAACTACAGCTCTTCGCTGCTCTCGACGCATATGATATACGTCTCCACACCCGCCCTTGGAACTCGGCACAGAGATGGCGATCTCTCTGCCCCACTTCACCGCTTTTTCCAAGGGGAGGATAAAAGCATCGAAAGAGGTGAAAACCATTATAAGTCGGGGCACGTGCAGAGTTTCAGTTATGCCGATGGGAAGATTGTCGGTCTTCTCCACGCCAGTCGCAGGGAGCGTGACGTCACATACGAGCCGTGTAGTCTTTCTCGTTGTGTTTTCTCTACAGCCTTTATCTGAACAATTGCACAATAAACGGTCGAACTCTTTGCATGAAAAATTATCCTTTAAATCCACAAACAACATATGTGTAATCCAGGGCATATAAAGACCGGGACCAGAAAATAATTATTTTCTCTCCATTGACACCCATTCATATTTTTCGATCTCATAGGTCCCATGAGCCCTACCGGAAGGGGCGTGACTTCGCCACTCTATTCTGCGGTTCTTTTGACGTCAGGAGACAAGATGGAGGACGGTGTGGTGGCAGTTTGTGCAGTTGGTGTTGTGGTGCTCAAGTCTCTGGCGGGAAGCCAGGCTGCAGCTACCGGGGCTTTCCAGAGCCAAAGACTCATTATACCATGTGACCCAGGCAGCCAATCAGGTCGCCCAGGCAGACTGGTTTGGTCTCCAAACCAGTCAGATCAGCCCTGGGGCTGAATCACCCAGCAGCCATCTTGGTTCTACATGCTAGCTGGGTGGGGAACTGAATAAGGATTTATACATTCTATTATTTGATCTGCAGAAAGAATGTATCTGTTTGCATGATGTTAAAGCTGTTTACATTTGTATAATTGTGTTCATATTGTATATCATAGGATATTATCAAATACTGAATAAATGAAAGGCTAAAAATACCTATCTAAATAACCTAAAATCATAAATGCCGTTAAATGTCTTTGTGAATGTATATCTATCACATCGCTTCTCAGTTTTTTATAACTTAATCTAATAATTTTTAATTATTAATTTCTGTATTTTAAAATTCAATTTCATATTTTAAAATCAATTAGTTTATATTTGTCAATTTAATCTTAAGGATTCACCTTTAATAATAAACCTCAACTCTAAACAAAGTATGTAAACCTAACCTAACAATAAGCATATTAAATAGGCAAAACGATTTTTATGTATTTTATTGACAGAATAACCCAAGTACCGGTATATACCATCCAATTCCCCAAAGAATGCAGAAAATACAGCAAAGAGAATCAAGGCTAAAGCAGCCTAGCACGATTGTGGTAGACTATGCAGCAATGCAATTCTCTAGCTAGCAGAACTCTCAAATAATATATTTTGAGGAAAAACATTAAATTAATCGATTATTGTATTGAAACTCGACCGAATCTCACCGTCCAAAATCTTGATTCAGGATCATTACATTATTTGAAACTTAAATATTACCAAACAATATAAGATGATTCAAAGGTTATAACGTTAAGCGGCAGAGTTAATCAAATCCATCACAAATAGAGATATGGAATTGATTTACACTTCTTACAGATCGATGATTGTTATCAAAATAGAGTTAAGTATGAATGTTGTAATTTAGCAAATGCAGACTCTGCAGTTAGCTGAAGTCCAAAGCCTGATTGTAAGGATTATAAATGAACAGCGATCCACTCCATCCTGGTTTAGGAAGCTGAACGTGAGAAGCCTCTTCTTGGTTTAACTTTGACCCTAAACAGCAAGGAAGCACAAGTCAGCATTAAACATTAAACACACTATCACTTTGATGATGTACTGTTAACATATAACTGTGATGCGAAGTACTGTTCAACTATTATTGTGATGAAGTAGTGTTAAAATATTACTATCACTATTGCTGTGATAAATAAATATAGCTGTAAATATATTACAGAATAAGTATTGTAAAGTGATGAAATACTGACTGTGGACAGAGGTTGGTACTCACTCAGGAGCCAATTTCTGCCCCCCAGTGTTCTCCGAGCTGGTGTCAGAATCTGGGAAGTAGCAGAATGGGAGGAGGTGAAGTCATGACTGAGCTAGATGTATCTAGATCTATAGAGCTGTATAGCCCAGTAAGATAGATGTATCTAGATCTATAGAGCTGTATGGTCCAGTGAGCTAGATGTATCTAGATCTATAGAGCGATGTAGTCCAGTGAGCTAGATGTATCTAGATCTATAGAGCTGTGTAGTCCAGTGAGCTAGATGTATCTAGATCTATAGAGCTGTATAGTCCAGTGAGCTAGATGTATCTAGATCTATAGAGCTGTATAGTCCAGTGAGCTAGATGTATCTAGATCTACAGAGTTGTATAGTCCAGTGAGCTGGATGTATCTAGATCTATAGAGCTGTATAGTCCAGTGAGCTAGATGTATCTAGATCTATAGAGCTGTATAGTCCAGTGAGCTAGATGTACCTAGATCTATAGAGCTCTATAGTCCAGTGAGCTAGATGTATCTAGATCTATAGAGCTGTATAGCCCAGTAAGATAGATGTATCTAGATCTATAGAGCTCTATAGTCCAGTGAGCTAGATGTATCTAGATCTATAGAGCTGTATAGTCCAGTGAGCTAGATGTATCTAGATCTATAGAGCTGTATAGTCCAGTAAGCTAGATGTTTCTAGATCTATAGAGCTGTATAGTCCAGTGAGCTAGATGTATCTAGATCTATAGAGCTGTATAGTCCAGTGAGCTAGATGCATCTAGATCTATAGAGCTGTATAGTCCAGTGAGCTAGATGTATCTAGATCTATAGAGCTGTATAGTCCAGTGAGCTAGATGTATCTAGATCTATAGAGCTGTATAGTCCAGTGAGCTAGATGTATCTAGATCTATAGAGCTGTATAGTCCAGTGAGCTAGATGTATCTAGATCTACAGAGCTGTATAGTCCAGTGAGCTAGATGTATCTAGATCTATAGAGCTGTATAGTCCAGTGAGCTAGATGTATCTAGATCTACAGAGCTGTATAGTCCAGTGAGCTAGATGTATCTAGATCTATAGAGCTGTATAGTCCAGTGAGCTAGATGTATCTAGATCTACAGAGCTGTATAGTCCAGTGAGCTAGATGCATCTAGATCTACAGAGCTGTATAGTCCAGTGAGCTAGATGCATCTAGATCTACAGAGCTGTATAGTCCAGTGAGCTAGACAAGGCACTAAGGTCTCGGTGTTGGTAGTGGCGTTAATCATAAGAGCAGTAAAAACAAATTATACTCACCAACTGGTTTGTGAGGCTTTATCGTAATCTAAGGATCAAGAGAAATGATTAGTGTTGTAACCGTGGTGAATATCCTCATGTGATTAGACTTTCATATTCTTAATGCCACAACATCTCTATGGACACGACATTGGAGGAGGTTCATCATTCAGAGGTGGAGGTTTATACAACCAGACCACCAGTGTGTGAAGACAACCAATCAGAGTCCAGGAAGGGGACAGGAAGTAGGAGCAGGTGGAGATCAGGTGTCAGTCCTCCTGGAGAGTTTGATTCACTCACCGTTCCTCTTCCGGTACAGAAAGACTCCAACAACAGCAGCAGCAACAACAGCAAGAACAGCAACTCCAGTGAGGATGAAAGCAAGGATGTGACTGTCCTCTGAAAGAAAATCAAGAAAAGAAAATCAGGTGTGTAATAATAGATGATCCCTCCATCATTGAACCACATGTCTATGGTCACGTGATGCTGCAATCAAAACTAACACAGCCTCAGTGTAACTATTCCTCTAGAACCTGTTCTGGAGCTCAGGGTCACTCAGGGACTGATCTGAGCTTAGCCCTATTCATAGAACTCATTTACCCACAATCCACCGTGTTCTGCTGCACTGAGCTAATCCGGAGTGCTGTGTGTTTACCCAGTAGCTTCAGCAGTGTCCAGGTAGACTCAGGCACTCTAGGAATACTCAAATATCCTAACTTGTATGCCTCCGTTGACAGTTTGTGAGTGGTGCGTGTGTTGAGTGAGTGAGAGGTTGCGGTTGCACAGCTCAGGCTGCCGGACGGCGCTGCAATATATATCCCGCAGTAATCAGCCCGGCGGCCCCGGAACCTGTGTGTGTGTGTGTGTGTGTGTGTGTGTGTGTGTGTGTGTGTGTGTGTGTGTGTGTGTGTGTGTGTGTGTGTGTGTGTGTGTGTGTGTGTGTGTGTGTGTGTGTGTGTGTGTGTGTGTGTGCGCAGGCGTTATTCGATTGCCTGGTCAACATGAACGGTAATATTCATACTAGTTGGTAATAATAATACATTAGATGGTATTTCCCATCTTTGCTGTGCAAGAGTTTTGTCCGAAAGTTCAGTGATTGAAACAAATACAATCCCGGGCTGTTGAAGTGTCACGGTACCACTGTCATGCACCTACCCGATGTCAAGTGGACCGGGTTGAATTCACTGCGGGTCTCTCTTCTTATATCCATCTTACCAAAGATATTGTATTACTGTCCTTCTCAACACTCTCTGATCTCACTAAAAGGCTGGCAGCACGAAACAGCAATATCGACAAGATGCGCTGTGCATAGAGAAGAAAGAATACCTATGTTGAATTTGCAACAATCTGCCCATATATGGACATGACAGAAGCTTTCGGTTTTCACTCGCTACGATGTTCAGAATCAGAATCAGAATCAGAATTATTTTAATGGCCAAGTATACTATGCAGAGATAATTGTATTTGGTTCTAAAACGGAAAGGCTTAAAGTAACCGAACACCTTCACTCTCTGTCCCTGAAAACCTCAATCAAAGCCAGAAATCTAGGGGTTATCATGGATTCAGATTTACATTTCGACAGTCACATCAAATCAGTTACAAAATCTGCATATTATCACCTTAAAAATGTAGCAAGACTTAGAGGGCTCATGTCCACCGAAGACTTACAAAAACTTGTACATGCCTTTATCACTAGTAAGCTTGATTACTGCAATGGTCTCCTTACAGGTCTCCCAAAACAAACTCTGAGGAAGCTTCAGCTTGTTCAGAATGCTGCTGCTAGAGTTCTAACAAAGACCAAAAAATTTGATCATATTACACCAATTCTGAAATCGTTACATTGGCTTCCTGTAGGTCAGAGAATTGACTTTAAAATCATGTTGCTAACCTATAAACCCCTACATGGTTTAGGCCCAAAATATTTAACTGATATGCTTCCACTACATCAGCCTTCTAGACCTCTAAGATCCTCTGAGACCAATCTGTTAATTATCCCCAGAGTAAACACAAAACATGGGAAAGCAGGATTTAGTTACTATGCAACAAATAGCTGGAATAAACTCCCAGAGGATTTAAGACTTGCCCCAACTCTGAGCACCTTTAAAACAAGACTGAAGACTTTTATGTTTGCTATAGCTTTCTGCTAAATCTTAAATACATTTAACTTTGCCTTTATTTTCTATTTTAATACTAAAATGCCTTTTTCTATTTTATGTTTGCTTTAGCTTTCAGAAATACTTTACCTTTATTTTACTAAAATGCCTTTTTAACTTTCCCTTTATTTTCCCTTTATACTTTCAATTTAATTTTCTCTTAAATACTTTCTATTTTACTCATTTCTTGCATGTGTTTTCTTTTACTTATCTATTATTTTATTTTATTTTATTTTATTGTATGACAATGTTTATATGTGAAGCACTTTGAGTCTGCCTTGTGTATGAAAAGTGCTATATAAATAAAGTTGCCTTGCCTTGCCTTGCCTTGCCTATGCAGCTGCATCTGCTGGTAATGCAACCACAAAGAAGTAAACTCTACGGGGCTATTTTCATCATCATTATGTATTTTTATTTTATTTTTGACGGCACATTCCCAAAAGATCCGGGGCTATAGCCTCGAATGCCCCGGTCTACCGACGCGCCTGGGTAGAGGCCCCTGGCAGTGGTTGGGATGAGGTCAGGTGGGGGGGGTGAGACATGTGTTCCCAACCTCCATCCCCTCCAACACCAGTCTTACCCCGGTTGGTCCTGATGTGGGCGTGGTCCAGGCGGGTGGAGATGTCCTCGATGCCTTTCAGCTGGACCACACACTCGTACCTCCCCCAGTCCTCCTGTGGGACGGCCGTGAGGTCCAGGTCCACGCTGGCCTGGAAGGTCCCGTCGTGGTTGGGGAGGACCTCCCCGGGGTCCACCTGCTCATGGAGCTCCTGGTCGTCTCTCCTCCAGAACACCACCACCCTGTTAGGGAAGAAGCCTGTAGCATGGCACACCACTGGGGAGGAGGGGCTCCTCTGGAGCAGAGACACCCGCGGACGCTCTGGAGAGAGAGAGAGAGAGAGAGAGAGAGAGAGAGAGAGAGAGAGAGAGAGAGAGAGAGAGAGAGAGAGAGAGAGAGAGAGAGAGAGAATCTAAAACATGTGTGTTTATTTTAGGACTTTAAATATTTTGGTCAGAGAGGGGGGGGGGCGGCCCATAGGCAGTAAGGGCGCATCCATCCACAGGGGGCGCGCTTTAATAATATATTATTGTATTTTTTTTACACTTCACTTGAGTGCTTGAGAACCAAACTAGATAACCATACTACATTTAATTGTATTTACAATAATTAGAATCTGAACTCATATCTATTATTTTGTTTATGAATGCCTTCAGTAAACATCATGCATTTCTTTGGAGTATTTTGTGCATACCTTATTTATATTGTATTTATGATTCATTGCTTGTTACTTGGTTTGTAACACGTTTTCTGTGTGTTTAATTTTCGATCTAAAATCAAAGAGTCTCAAAGACAAAGCTTTGCAGCTTCTCTGAGTGTATGAACATTGGTAGTCGAATGGACTGTGTGATCCAAAGGGGTAGGGGCGCCAGCAAAAATCTTGCCTAGGGCACCAAATTGGTCAGGGCCGGCCCTGGGGGGGAGAGAGAGAGAGAGGGGGAGAGAGAGAGAGAGAGATAGAGGGGAGAGAGAGAGAGAGAGAGGGGGGGGGGAGAGAGAGAGAGAACAGGGACTCAGAGACATGAGTCTGTCAACGCCCACCAGGTCATGTGACTCTACCTGTTCTCTGCAGAGTGCTCTTCCCGTTGGCCAGGTGCTTCTTCAGCTCATCAACACACACCTTGGTGTAGTAGTACTTCATCTGTTCCATATAAGCTCTATTCCGTTCCCATTTGTGTTTGGTGGTGAGAGCCTGATGCACTGGAGCGACCCAGGTCAGGGTCTTCAGGTCCAACGCTATGAAGTCCTCTCCATCATAACCATGCTGGTCATAACCCTCAGTAGTACCATCCTCATCATCCCACTCACAACCAGACATCTGCTGAATAATGTGGGCACCTGAGAGAGAGAGAGAGAGAGAGAGAGAGAGAGAGAGAGAGAGAGAGAGAGAGAGAGAGAGAGAGAGAGATCAGGTGAAGCTCTGCTGAAACTCTAAAGGACGTGAGACCACAAACAGGAGCCTCTTCAGAGCACGTCTTTATGTGATGGAGTCACCACTCACCTGGATGATGTAGAATGGTTAACAGGATCATAATTAGTTTAAAATGATGCTGGACTAATTAATGAGTCTCAAACTACACCACCCTACAGCCCCTACACCCCCTACACCACCCTCCACTGCACTACACCACCCTCCACTGCACTACACCACCCTCCACTGCACTACACCACCCTACACTGCACTACACCACCCTACACTGCACTACACCACCCTACACTGCACTACACCACCCTACACTGCACTACACCACCCTACACTGCACTACACCACCCTCCACTGCACTACACCACCCTACACTGCACTACACCACCCTCCACTGCACTACACCACCCTACACTGCACTACACCACCCTCCACTGCACTACACCACCCTACACTGCACTACACCACCCTCCACTGCACTACACCACCCTCCACTGCACTACATCACCCTACACTGCACTACACCACCCTACACTGCACTACACCACCCTACACTGCACTACACCACCCTCCACTGCACTACACCACCCTACAGCCCCTACACCACCCTACACCCCCTACACCACCCTACACCCCCTGCTCCACCCTACAGCCCCTACACCCCCCTACAGCCCCTACACCACCCTACAGCCCCCTACACCACCCTACAGCCCCCTACAGCCCCTACACCACCCTACACCACCCTACACCCCCCTACAGCCCCTACACCACCCTACAGCCCCTACACCACCCTACAGCCCCTACACCACCCCCTACACCACCCTACACCACCCTACACCCCCTACACCACCCTACACCCCCTACACCACCCTACACCCCCTACACCACCCTACACCACAATACACCCCCTACACCACCCTACACCACAATACACCCCCTACACCGCCCTACACCACCCTACACCACCCTACACCACCCTACAGCCCCTACCCGTGGATATATAGAGGAGGCTTCCCTCAGCAGCTCAGAGGTTATCTTTAACGGATCACCAGACAGTCCCAATCACCTCCAGGGTTAAAGACATGTCTGCTGAACTGTAGGAAGACGCCTTACTGATCTGGATGAAAGCGTACGGCACCAGGAAACTGCTGCACTGAAAGGAGCATCGCTGTTCAGAGGAGCTGAGGGCAGGGACAGGGACCCCGCTGAATCAGGAAGACTGAAGACAGGCTACTGTGCCCTGGTCATTTAATACATTCTGACATATGTGTGTGCGCGTGTGCTCGCATTGGGGAATGAAGAACCAACGGAGTGCAACAAATATTCTGTTTAGAAACACGGCAGCACAGCAGCACCACCTGCTGGTTACATGTCGGTGATGCAGCCGGTAGACCGTTTCGCGGGTAGACCCGGAAACGAAGAATGTGACTTTATTGATCACTGCGGGGGCATTATACAATATTAGAAGACGTTAACTACTTTAACTAAATGTCATGTTGCATTTAATTGTATTTGTATTTTGGAGTTGGCCATTTTGTCCTTTTGAATACAATCTTTTAGAATAATTTTCATTAATTTAGATGAGACATCTAGCAGTAGAATACTGTGATTATATTTATGATTTATGATTATATAGTATTTATTTAATATCGGGATTTTGGACACTAAAGATCACATAACAGGCCTTGGTCTCTTCAAGTAATAATTCTACACTGAGTGCTTCTAAACTGAGTAGTACTCAGTGTAGTAGTACTCAGTGAGTACTACTCACTACTCTACTACACTGCTTAGAACCTGTGTGTGTGTGTGTGTGTGTGTGTGTGTGTGTGTGTGTGTGTGTGTGTGTGTGTGTGTGTGTGTGTGTGTGTGTGTGTGTGTGTGTGTGTGTGTGTGTGTTAGGAGCATGGTTAAACTTTATTCTGGGGTTAAATGATGTCTATCTCCATGTGAGAGGTCAGACATTAGATATAAACGTACCTCCTGTCTGGTTAAAGCGCTTCTTCAGAATCCCCATGCCGGCTTTGAAGACCTGCTGGTGACCCTTTCTGTTTTCAGTTTCCCTCTCCAGGGAGTCGGGGTCTTCTCTGTAATCCTGGTCCACCCAGTCCTGTTTGGGTATGATTCTCTGGGTGTTGCTGTCGTAGTACTCAATCTGAACCTCATCCACCATCGCAACACCCACATACTCTGGGAAGGTTGAGAGTCCAGACGACGCCGTGGAGAAAAACTGCAGGGAGTGAATCACTGCAGACAGACAGAGAGATAGACAAGTTAATACAGTACATCACTGTAGACAGACAGACAGACAGACAGATTAATACAGTACATCACTGTAGACAGACAGACAGAGAGACAGACAGGTTAATACAGTACATCACTAGACAGACAGACAGACAGACAGGTTAATACAGTACATCACTGTAGACGGACAGAGAGAGAGACAGACAGACAGACACAGACAGACAGACGGACAGGTTAATACAGTACATCACTGTAGACAGACAGACGGACGGACAGGTTAATACAGTACATCACTGTAGACAGACATACAGAGAGACAGACAGGTTAATGCAGTACATCACTAGTTAGGTAGGTTAATCAGTGTTTCCCCCAGTAAATGTCTTAGTCAAGGTGGTGAAGGAGCGGGGGGAGGGGGGGGCTCCGTTTCAATTCCATTCAAAAAGCTTTTTTTCTTTATATAGGCCTACATTGGTAGTCAAGGCGGGGCCCTATTGTTGTTAATGCAGCCGCCTTAACAACACAGTACTGGGGGAAACACTGGGTTAATACAGTACATCACTGTAGACGGACGGACAGGTTAATACAGTACAGGACAGTCAGAGAGACAGACAGGTTATTAATACTATCCATTATATAATAATAAACGATTATTTAAATAACTAAGTACAAAGTATATTGGTGAATTTCTGTATTCAATGACGGCATTTTAACTATCTTCAGATTGCTATCATTGGAATGATAATAATTAATATAACAAAATAATAATTATATTTCATAATATATTGATAGCAACGATAATAATTATATTGGTGTGTGTGTGTGTGTGTGTGTGTGTGTGTGTGTGTGTGTGTGTGTGTGTGTGTGTGTGTGTGTGTGTGTGTGTGTGTGTGTGTGTGTGTGTGTGTGTGTGTGTGTGTGTGTGTGTGTGTGTGGGTGTGTGTGTGTAATGATTCTCCAAGAACGTTGACGTCGAGTTAATAATAAGATTGTTAAGAGTGTTAATAAAATACTTAGGAGTACACTTAAAGTACACATTAGTAGACTTAAAGTACACATTGGATTCCCTCCTAACTGAAGTTTAATGTTTGGATCTGATAATAGATTTTACATTTAGGAACGACGTCATCAATCCAGTGCGCTGGTTTCGTTTTCACAGTTGAACCCAAAATAAATGCTCTTATATTAGTTTAAATATTCACAGTAAAAGATTAATCATGCTGTGGATTAATTGAATTTATTAGAGAGGATAATCAAATGCTTTTTAACCAAATTATGGAATCTAAGCGTCGTCTCTTCAGCAACCAGAAACGAAACTTTGGAAAGATCATTTCGAAAATTTAAAACTGTAATCAGTCTTACCTGAGGACACATCGTGACCAAAGACCAACAGCAGCAGCCCTATTAGCGCCTTCATATCGATGTAATCAGAAGAATAGCACGATGCGATTATCCACAGAGAGGCGAATCCGACTCCAGCATCAGACAGACTGACCAGGAAACCTGCGAACAAGAGACGGTGCGAGAGGGAGAGGCTGGTCTGGACCAATAGGAATTCAATACGGCTTTGACGTCATTAGTTACCAGGAGAACCTAAAGTGAAACTAACTTAAACACACACACACACACACACACACACACACACACACACACACACACACACACACACACACACACACACACACACACACACACACACACACACACACACACACACACACACACACACACACACACACGCACGCACGCGCGCTGTAACTGCGATCAAGTTTCATGTAACCCTGAAATAATTATTCTTACAATATCATGTTCATCTTCACTTATAAATAATGGCCAGTGAAATATAATGTTTAGATATACCTTATGTTCATCATAATGTTTAACTATATGTAGCGGTTGCGTACTCTCTCGTTGCGTTGTGATTGAGACCACGAAGGAACCATTGGCAGCCAGCCGTTTATTCTGGTGGAATATTTAACATGGGAAATGCTCTTTGAGAACCCTCACAATGGCAGCCTCTCCCAGCCGGGGTATACGTAGACTGACCATTTACATGGAAATAAATATCACATTAAACAAATAAATATTTGAATGGGCGTTTGGTGACATACCTGGTGGAATATTTAACATGGGAAATGCTCTTTGAGAACCCTCACAATGGCAGCCTAACATGAGAGAAAGACAAGCTGAAGTACACATTCTTGGCAAAGTCCACGCTAGCTAAGTAGCTACGACCAAAGCACATGTAGCCAAGCTAGCGATCCTAAGCCTAAAGTCCATTTAAATGTAATTACCGATTCCAAGGAACACAATATATATATGTAAGCAACCAAGTATTAATACAGTATTATGTACATTTAGACTCCCGTAATACATCGCCAAAGTGTGGATTCATATTTAACTGCTCTGACTACCTACCTCTCCCAGCCGGGGTAGACTGAGGAGAGGAGGCAGCAACGTACAATACAACCCCCGCATTCCGCTAGGGGGAGCTCTAGCACTCCAACCAAGGCTCCCACTACCACAGCCAGCGCAAGGTTCTCGCTGGCAATGGCAAAAGTGGGAAGCATTAACCCTGCTACATATATCTATCCTCATCTATATGATGTTTATATATTTACAGTTCAGCTAAATGTGTGTCGTGTGTATGTGCGTAGAATGATAGTTGTGTGTGTGTGTGTGTGTGTGTGTGTGTGTGTGTGTGTGTGTGTGTGTGTGTGTGTGAGTGTGTGCGTGTATGTGTGTGTGTATTTTGTCCGTCAGCACAAGACATCTGATATCAGGACGCTTGTGGAGGAAGATCATAAGAAATATGAACTCTAGTCACAGTAACGCTGGTCAGGGCGGTGGACCACACACACACACACACACACACACACACACACACACACACACACACACACACACACACACACACACAGGGGAACAATGAAAAGGGCTTGTTTTCTACGTTAATGCGTTTTAGGACCTCTCTTCCTGTAATGTAGATTAAATCGCTTTACATTTATCTCAACCAAGGCTGAATAGAAGGACAATTTATATGATGGCAAAAGTTTGCTAGGAAACTGTAAAACTGTATTTGTTTTTAAGTAGGGAGTCAAGAATGAATCGACATCAGGCGGTTCTGGCTACTACACAACACATGCACGCAAACACACACACACACACACACACACACACACACACACACACACACACACACACTTACTTCCCGGACACTTTTCAGTCAATGATTTATTTGCTTGTTGTTGTGTCACTTCTTGTCTGTCGTACTTCGTTCTCTTGCCATATTTTTTATTATTCCGATGTTGGATTCATCATCAACACTAGGCCTATCTTAGCCTGGCACATGGAGTCATTCCCGTTAACAGGGCTGGTGGCAGCAGACCAGTTCAAAGAAGGGATGGATTTGGAAGCATTGCTTTTCTGGAATAACGATGCAACAGACTAACGATGCAGGCAGTGTTGATGTGATACACTGATCGTTTAAAACAGCCTTTGTGGAATCTGACCGCATCTTTCCTTTCTGTCTCCAGAGAGATAGACCCGAGTCTCCCAGCATTCAAGTCTCAAGTTGGTCAAGTCCAGAACAGTCTCACAGCAGGGAGTCAGAGTCCAGTCTCACAGCAGGGAGTCAGAGTCCAGTCTCACAGCAGGGAGTCAGAGTCCAGTCTCACAGCAGGGAGTCAGAGTCCAGTCTCACAGCAGGGAGTCAGAGTCCAGTCTCACAGCAGGGAGTCAGAGTCCAGTCTCACAGCAGGGAGTCAGAGTCCAGTCTCACAGCAGGGAGTCTGAGTCCATTCAAATATACTTTTTGTTAATTTAGCAATTAGAATGTTATTTTTCCAGAGAAAGTCAACAGTTTGAATTTTGCGTCTCTTTAATAACCTGCTCAGTGCCCAGGGTTGTTTGCCGAATTCTGCACTGTTCATCAAGTGAGTGATGAGAACGCATCGATTCTGCAGCTATGCGATTAACACATTTATTACCCAGCATACATTTGGAGGTGATACGCCTGCGTCTGTATGTTTTAAAGTTAACTGTTAGTGTGCAAATAAAACAACTATTCATTCAAGACAAAGTTTTAAAATTCTTAATTTATTTAAAGGCATATTGTACGATTTTCAGTGATATGCACTTTTTAATATGTTGTTGAAATTGGTTTATACATCCTGACAGCAATAAATAACTTATGGGCAATGAAAAAGAAGCGAAAAAAAAACGAATTCTGTATCTGCTATAAACCTGTTAAAATGCTTACCAATCGGAGACATTGTACCCGAATCTAAAGAACCAATCACAAGCCTGCGCGTTCTCTCCCCTCTGTGTACGAGCCTGAGCCGGCCTGAGCGCGTTCACGGAGGGCAAAGAAAGCGTTGTTATCATAGTAGTTCATGACAGTGGACTAGACCTAGTGAGCCTACAACGTTAACACGATGGAAGAAAAAAAACAGAAGTTACCACTGCCACCGTTACTTGCCCCGGTTCATCCTTTTAAAAAGGCAAGAAAAGGAAAGACAGAAAATGAAAAGGCAGCAACAAAAAAAAAGTTGGAGAATGCTCGAGGAAAAACGAGAATAAATATTGGATTCGCTTTTCAGCGATGGCGACAGCTGAGGGAGTTGAATGGCCTGAAAAGTGACGCAATGGTTGCCGTTGAAGTAAGCCGTAAGCAGCATTAGCGCTCGTGCACGGCTCTGTGTCGAGGGGTTGGGGCAGGGAGTCCTGAAGGGTGGGGGAGGAGTTAAACGGAACTCCGAAGAGAAGCTAATTTCAAATCATGCTAGCTCTCTCACATCGTACAGTATAGCTTTAATTGTTTGGTGCAATCCTGTAATGTGTTCGTAACTGTACATTGGTTATTTTATAAACCAACTGTAGATTTAGATTACATAGAGAATTATCAACCCGAAACAGCAAAAGCTGGATAATAACATCAGTAACTATCAGTAACAGTGGCATTATAAAGCATTATCTTAAACAGCAACATTTATTCATACTGTTCACCAGTTGTAGGCCCACCCCACCCCGTCTTCCTCTGCTCTCATCTCCTCCACTAGAGGGCAGTCACGGCCTGTGGATGAAGAGTGACAGTGGGAGGGGTTATCTCCTCTGAGTCATAAAGTGGGAGGGGTTACCTCCTCCGAGTCATAAGGTGGGAGGGGTAACCTCCTCTGAGTCATAAAGTGGGAGTGGTTATCTCATCTGAGCCAATATCGCTGTACGCTGGGGCGGCTTTATGAGATATTATTTTGTGGGATGTTATCGCTCATGAACGCTTGAAATTCGCATATCATTGGAGAACCCAACCATGTGGGCGTCTCATTAATAGGTCTTGACCAATAGACTATAAATGTAGTTTGTTTATTTTCTAGGTCATCAGTAGTGATATCAAATAAATCACGTGGTCTTCTGAAAGAGAAGTGACTCTCCTCCGCGTGGGTTCAGACGAGGCGACGCGGGTGGGATATCGGTTTACTGCGCCTGAACATTTATCAATTACTGCTCAAGATATATACACACGTTGGGTCCTCTTTTACCAGGAAACAACGTAGATGTGGAGTGTGTGCGTGTGTGTGTGTGTGATGCAAGTTGCCCAAAATATTCCCGTTGAATAAAACGATAAGAATGCATGGATCTAAAGAGCGCTTTGTAGTCCAACTTCGGTAAACTGTAGTTCCACGCTAGAGACGCTTAGAGGTCAGCGATGCTCGCCGTCGCGAAATGACGTCGTTTAGGTAAAGAGGAGTCGGACTCATTTTAAACAGTGCTGTCTTTTCCTGTGTTCAAAGGGAAGCACCTATTAATCTCTCCTTGACCCGATGACGTTTTCCACAAAGGTTAAGTAAAAGAGGCATAACGTTTAGGAGATTTGACTATTCGTAAAGAACTTCCTCTATAAACAGCTTGTGATTCACACACAGGCCTTCTTATTCCAAGTTTGTATACCAGTTTCAAACTATACTGGGCGGACTGGTCTGCCCTTCTCATATGATTCGTTAGTTTAACTTTGTGACACCAGCGCATTTTTGAAAGGTTGAGTTGTTTTCAACCAGAAGCTGGGAGCGACCGCACAGAAGGAAAGCAGACGCTGGAACAAGACGCTGGAACAAGACGCTTTTTGGACACAGACCATTACAGGTCAAACTCATTGGACGCCATTTAGTGTGTTGGCAGTTTAGGAGAATGGTGATGGTGTTGTCTCTTCACCCTGCCTGCTCCACCTGGGGAACACAACACTACACAATGATCTCATTTAATCTCAATTGTAAAAATCAATATGTTTAATAATGCTGCCATGTATTGGTGCGCTGTATGTATGTTTGGGGTTTTGGACATGGTTGTAGTCGTTGCTCCTGAGTCCTGACTCCAGAGTCCAATGTTCATTCCTTTTTGTCATGGGCGTGGCTCACATGTAGAGGTTACTAGCACGATCACATGTGAGCCTCCTCCTGGCGTCCAATCGTCAACTCGCCCGTACCAGAAGTTAGGAACATGTTCCCAACCGTCCAGCCGGATCAGCTCGGGCCCCTCTGGTGGATCCTCGTCTGTGTTCACGGGTTCACACTTGATCTCCATGTGAGCTTGGATGGCACCTGGTGCTCCTGGAGCGCTCACCGCAAACAGGTTCCCCATCGTCCGGTGAAAGCGTCATTAATGCCCGAGTTCTCTGCCAACTCTAATCTGAGGGACTGTAACCCTGCCAGCGCCCTGGCCACCAACCCATCTGGAGCTGTGTTGCTGTGGATAAAAGTACCACAGGTCGTCCCTATCATCTCGCACACCCCTCCTCACCCGTCCAAGGCTCATCTAATTGTTCTGATAGTCCTTTGACTGCGTCCGTGGTAAAATTGACAAACCGTTGTTGATTATAGTATATATCATTGATCCAATCAACCTTTCTGTTAATGGTGGACCTTCAGAACAGAACTGATTCAAACCCTGCTGCTATTTGATTGCATGGTGTGGCTGTTGCTCCTGGCGCGGCCGGGTCTGGTCCTGGGTAGTTAGTGGCTCCGGGCGTGTCTGCATCTGGCTCCTCTGGCTCTGGAACTTTGTGTTTCTCGTGTTGGAATATAAACTCATGCATGGCAGTTTCTTAATTCTGTTTCTAATTGCTCTGATTGAAGTCCCTTATGGGGCCCTGAAATGTAGGTGAAGGCATGGGTCGACCCGTAAGCATTTCATGCGGGGTTAGATGAGTCCTTCTGTTAGCTTGCATGTGATAACTCATTAGTGCGACTGGTAGTGCATCTACACAAGTCAATTGAGTCAAAAGTTTGATTTATTTTCACTACTTCCCTCCTTGCGCATAGCCAATGCAATGCACATTAAATGATAAGCTTAGTTTGATTAAATAAAGAATAATTAAATAATTTCATTGGTTATGATCTTCATTTGATCATACTGCATATCACTTATTTTAGTTTACTGTAAACAAAGTTGTTGTAGTTGGAATTTAAATATGTTTGTTTTTTGAGGCTTGTGGTGGCGTATATAGTTTTGGTTTGGTTCCTTTAATCAATGAATACATTTATGATGTCATCAAAAAGGACTTCAGCCTGCACGCGCACACGCACGCACACATTCAGAAGAAGATTGATCTGTGTTGCTTGTCAAATATGGAAACTGGAGCGAATCATTATTGTAAAAATAAACATGTTTACCAAATGCTTCTTTCTCATTACCACACATATTAAAACAATAGGCCTAGCCTACCTACAGGTCTAGACCAACACTCATGTCACTCAGCACATTTATGGCGCAATCCAGAGCTCCTGACATCGCCACTCTACCACCACTTTACAGAGAGGCTGGGCCTCTAGTCACCACACACTGAGCAGACGGCGCTGCCATAGTGAAAACAAATATAGATATTGTTTTTTCTAAATATATATTTTTTTTTCTTTTGTAACATCCTGAAAAAAGGATGTTACACCCCTCCTATGCAGTGACCATAGCCGCCATAGAGTGGCGAAGTCACGCCCCTTTCCGGTAGGGCTCATGGGACCTATGAGATCGAAAAATATGAATGGGTGTCAATGGAGAGAAAATAATTATTTTCTGATCCCAGTCTTTATATGCCCTGGATTACACATATGTTGTTTGTGGATTTAAATGATAATTTTTCATGCAAAGAAAAGTAAAAATGTTCGTGAACAAGTTTGATAATTTTAGGTTTTATGTGAGGCCGCTTTGTGAACTACAGCTCTTCGCTGCTCTCGACGCATATGATATACGTCTCCACACCCGCCCTTGGAACTCGGCACAGAGATGGCGATCTCTCTGCCCCACTTCACCGCTTTTTCCAAGGGGAGGATAAAAGCATCGAAAGAGGTGAAAACCATTATAAGTCGGGGCACGTGCAGAGTTTCAGTTATGCCGATGGGAAGATTGTCGGTCTTCTCCACGCCAGTCGCAGGGAGCGTGACGTCACATACGAGCCGTGTAGTCTTTCTCGTTGTGTTTTCTCTACAGCCTTTATCTGAACAATTGCACAATAAACGGTCGAACTCTTTGCATGAAAAATTATCCTTTAAATCCACAAACAACATATGTGTAATCCAGGGCATATAAAGACCGGGACCAGAAAATAATTATTTTCTCTCCATTGACACCCATTCATATTTTTCGATCTCATAGGTCCCATGAGCCCTACCGGAAGGGGCGTGACTTCGCCACTCTATTCTGCGGTTCTTTTGACGTCAGGAGACAAGATGGAGGACGGTGTGGTGGCAGTTTGTGCAGTTGGTGTTGTGGTGCTCAAGTCTCTGGCGGGAAGCCAGGCTGCAGCTACCGGGGCTTTCCAGAGCCAAAGACTCATTATACCATGTGACCCAGGCAGCCAATCAGGTCGCCCAGGCAGACTGGTTTGGTCTCCAAACCAGTCAGATCAGCCCTGGGGCTGAATCACCCAGCAGCCATCTTGGTTCTACATGCTAGCTGGGTGGGGAACTGAATAAGGATTTATACATTCTATTATTTGATCTGCAGAAAGAATGTATCTGTTTGCATGATGTTAAAGCTGTTTACATTTGTATAATTGTGTTCATATTGTATATCATAGGATATTATCAAATACTGAATAAATGAAAGGCTAAAAATACCTATCTAAATAACCTAAAATCATAAATGCCGTTAAATGTCTTTGTGAATGTATATCTATCACATCGCTTCTCAGTTTTTTATAACTTAATCTAATAATTTTTAATTATTAATTTCTGTATTTTAAAATTCAATTTCATATTTTAAAATCAATTAGTTTATATTTGTCAATTTAATCTTAAGGATTCACCTTTAATAATAAACCTCAACTCTAAACAAAGTATGTAAACCTAACCTAACAATAAGCATATTAAATAGGCAAAACGATTTTTATGTATTTTATTGACAGAATAACCCAAGTACCGGTATATACCATCCAATTCCCCAAAGAATGCAGAAAATACAGCAAAGAGAATCAAGGCTAAAGCAGCCTAGCACGATTGTGGTAGACTATGCAGCAATGCAATTCTCTAGCTAGCAGAACTCTCAAATAATATATTTTGAGGAAAAACATTAAATTAATCGATTATTGTATTGAAACTCGACCGAATCTCACCGTCCAAAATCTTGATTCAGGATCATTACATTATTTGAAACTTAAATATTACCAAACAATATAAGATGATTCAAAGGTTATAACGTTAAGCGGCAGAGTTAATCAAATCCATCACAAATAGAGATATGGAATTGATTTACACTTCTTACAGATCGATGATTGTTATCAAAATAGAGTTAAGTATGAATGTTGTAATTTAGCAAATGCAGACTCTGCAGTTAGCTGAAGTCCAAAGCCTGATTGTAAGGATTATAAATGAACAGCGATCCACTCCATCCTGGTTTAGGAAGCTGAACGTGAGAAGCCTCTTCTTGGTTTAACTTTGACCCTAAACAGCAAGGAAGCACAAGTCAGCATTAAACATTAAACACACTATCACTTTGATGATGTACTGTTAACATATAACTGTGATGCGAAGTACTGTTCAACTATTATTGTGATGAAGTAGTGTTAAAATATTACTATCACTATTGCTGTGATAAATAAATATAGCTGTAAATATATTACAGAATAAGTATTGTAAAGTGATGAAATACTGACTGTGGACAGAGGTTGGTACTCACTCAGGAGCCAATTTCTGCCCCCCAGTGTTCTCCGAGCTGGTGTCAGAATCTGGGAAGTAGCAGAATGGGAGGAGGTGAAGTCATGACTGAGCTAGATGTATCTAGATCTATAGAGCTGTATAGCCCAGTAAGATAGATGTATCAGTAAGATAGATGTATCTAGATCTATAGAGCTGTATGGTCCAGTGAGCTAGATGTATCTAGATCTATAGAGCGATGTAGTCCAGTGAGCTAGATGTATCTAGATCTATAGAGCTGTGTAGTCCAGTGAGCTAGATGTATCTAGATCTATAGAGCTGTATAGTCCAGTGAGCTAGATGTATCTAGATCTATAGAGCTGTATAGTCCAGTGAGCTAGATGTATCTAGATCTACAGAGTTGTATAGTCCAGTGAGCTGGATGTATCTAGATCTATAGAGCTGTATAGTCCAGTGAGCTAGATGTATCTAGATCTATAGAGCTGTATAGTCCAGTGAGCTAGATGTACCTAGATCTATAGAGCTCTATAGTCCAGTGAGCTAGATGTATCTAGATCTATAGAGCTGTATAGCCCAGTAAGATAGATGTATCTAGATCTATAGAGCTCTATAGTCCAGTGAGCTAGATGTATCTAGATCTATAGAGCTGTATAGTCCAGTGAGCTAGATGTATCTAGATCTATAGAGCTGTATAGTCCAGTAAGCTAGATGTTTCTAGATCTATAGAGCTGTATAGTCCAGTGAGCTAGATGTATCTAGATCTATAGAGCTGTATAGTCCAGTGAGCTAGATGCATCTAGATCTATAGAGCTGTATAGTCCAGTGAGCTAGATGTATCTAGATCTATAGAGCTGTATAGTCCAGTGAGCTAGATGTATCTAGATCTATAGAGCTGTATAGTCCAGTGAGCTAGATGTATCTAGATCTATAGAGCTGTATAGTCCAGTGAGCTAGATGTATCTAGATCTACAGAGCTGTATAGTCCAGTGAGCTAGATGTATCTAGATCTATAGAGCTGTATAGTCCAGTGAGCTAGATGTATCTAGATCTACAGAGCTGTATAGTCCAGTGAGCTAGATGTATCTAGATCTATAGAGCTGTATAGTCCAGTGAGCTAGATGTATCTAGATCTACAGAGCTGTATAGTCCAGTGAGCTAGATGCATCTAGATCTACAGAGCTGTATAGTCCAGTGAGCTAGATGCATCTAGATCTACAGAGCTGTATAGTCCAGTGAGCTAGACAAGGCACTAAGGTCTCGGTGTTGGTAGTGGCGTTAATCATAAGAGCAGTAAAAACAAATTATACTCACCAACTGGTTTGTGAGGCTTTATCGTAATCTAAGGATCAAGAGAAATGATTAGTGTTGTAACCGTGGTGAATATCCTCATGTGATTAGACTTTCATATTCTTAATGCCACAACATCTCTATGGACACGACATTGGAGGAGGTTCATCATTCAGAGGTGGAGGTTTATACAACCAGACCACCAGTGTGTGAAGACAACCAATCAGAGTCCAGGAAGGGGACAGGAAGTAGGAGCAGGTGGAGATCAGGTGTCAGTCCTCCTGGAGAGTTTGATTCACTCACCGTTCCTCTTCCGGTACAGAAAGACTCCAACAACAGCAGCAGCAACAACAGCAAGAACAGCAACTCCAGTGAGGATGAAAGCAAGGATGTGACTGTCCTCTGAAAGAAAATCAAGAAAAGAAAATCAGGTGTGTAATAATAGATGATCCCTCCATCATTGAACCACATGTCTATGGTCACGTGATGCTGCAATCAAAACTAACACAGCCTCAGTGTAACTATTCCTCTAGAACCTGTTCTGGAGCTCAGGGTCACTCAGGGACTGATCTGAGCTTAGCCCTATTCATAGAACTCATTTACCCACAATCCACCTTGTTCTGCTGCACTGAGCTAATCCGGAGTGCTGTGTGTTTACCCAGTAGCTTCAGCAGTGTCCAGGTAGACTCAGGCACTCTAGGAATACTCAAATCTCCTAACTTGTATGCCTCCGTTGACAGTTTGTGAGTGGTGCGTGTGTTGAGTGAGTGAGAGGTTGCGGTTGCACAGCTCAGGCTGCCGGACGGCGCTGCAATATATATCCCGCAGTAATCAGCCCGGCGGCCCCGGAACCTGTGTGTGTGTGTGTGTGTGTGTGTGTGTGTGTGTGTGTGTGTGTGTGTGTGTGTGTGTGTGTGTGTGTGTGTGTGTGTGTGTGTGTGTGTGTGTGTGTGTGTGTGTGTGTGTGTGTGCGCAGGCGTTATTCGATTGCCTGGTCAACATGAACGGTAATATTCATACTAGTTGGTAATAATAATACATTAGATGGTATTTCCCATCTTTGCTGTGCAAGAGTTTTGTCCGAAAGTTCAGTGATTGAAACAAATACAATCCCGGGCTGTTGAAGTGTCACGGTACCACTGTCATGCACCTACCCGATGTCAAGTGGACCGGGTTGAATTCACTGCGGGTCTCTCTTCTTATATCCATCTTACCAAAGATATTGTATTACTGTCCTTCTCAACACTCTCTGATCTCACTAAAAGGCTGGCAGCACGAAACAGCAATATCGACAAGCTGCGCTGTGCATAGAGAAGAAAGAATACCTACGTTGAATTTGCAACGTTTTGCAACAAATTATTCTAAATCTGCCCATATATGGACGTGACAGAATCTTTCGGTTTTCACTCGCTACGATGTTGCAGCTGCATCTGCTGGTAATGCAACCACAAAGAAGTAAACTCTACGGGGCAATTTTCATCATTATTATGTTTTTTTATGTTATTTTTGACGGCACAGCGATCCGGGGCTATAGCCTCGAATGCCCCGGTCTACCGACGCGCCTGGGTAGAGGCCCCTGGCAGTGGTTGGGATGAGGTCAGGTGGGGGGGGTGAGACATGTGTTCCCAACCTCCATCCCCTCCAACACCAGTCTTACCCCGGTTGGTCCTGATGTGGGCGTGGTCCAGGCGGGTGGAGATGTCCTCGATGCCTTTCAGCTGGACCACACACTCGTACCTCCCCCAGTCCTCCTGTGGGACGGCCGTGAGGTCCAGGTCCACGCTGACCTGGAAGGTCCCGTCGTGGTTGGGGAGGACCTCCCCGGGGTCCACCTGCTCATGGAGCTCCTGGTCGTCTCTCCTCCAGAACACCACCACCCTGTTAGGGAAGAAGCCTGTAGCATGGCACACCACTGGGGAGGAGGGGCTCCTCTGGAGCAGAGACACCCGCGGACGCTCTGGAGAGAGAGAGAGAGGGAGAGGGAGAGGGAGAGGGAGAGAGAGAGAGAGAGAGAGAGAGAGAGAGAGAGAGAGAGAGAGAATCTAAAACATGTGTGTTTATTTTAGGACTTTAAATATTTTGGTCAGAGAGGGGGGGGGGCGGCCCATAGGCAGTAAGGGCGCATCCATCCACAGGGGGCGCGCTTTAATAATATATTATTGTATTTTTTTTGAGTGCTTGAGAACCAAACTAGATAACCATACTACATTTAATTGTATTTACAATAATTAGAATCTGAACTCATATCTATAATTTTGTTTATGAATGCCTTCAGTAAACATCATGCATTTCTTTGGAGTATTTTGTGCATACCTTATTTATATTGTATTTATGATTCATTGCTTGTTACTTGGTTTGTAACACGTTTTCTGTGTGTTTAATTTTCTATCTAAAATCAAAGAGTCTCAAAGACAAAGCTTTGCAGCTTCTCTGAGTGTATGAACATTGGTAGTCGATGTTGGTAGTCGCAAAAATCTTGCCTAGGGCACCAAATTGGTCAGGGCCGGCCCTGGGGGGGAGAGAGAGAGAGAGGGGGAGAGAGAGAGAGATAGAGGGGGGGGGGGGAGAGAGAGAGAGGGGGAGAGAGAGGGGGGGGGGAGAGAGAGAGAGAGATAGAGGGGGGGGGGAGAGAGAGAGAGATAGAGGGGGGGGGGAGAGAGAGAGAGAGATAGAGGGGGGGGGAGAGAGAGAGAGAGATAGAGGGGGGGGAGAGAGAGAGAGAGAGAGGGGGGGAGAGAGAGAGAGAGGGGGGGAGAGAGAGAGAGAGAGGGAGAGAGAGAGAGAGAGAGAGAGAGAGAGGGGGGGAGAGAGAGAGAGAGAGAGAGGGAGAGAGAGAGAGAGATAGAGGGGGGGGAGAGAGAGAGAGAGAGAGAGATAGAGGGGGGGGAGAGAGAGAGAGAGATAGAGGGGGGGGGGGAGAGAGAGAGAGAGAGGGGGGGGAGAGAGAGAGAGAGATAGAGGGGGGGGGGGAGAGAGAGAGAGGGGGAGAGAGAGAGATAGAGGGGGGGAGAGAGAGAGAGAGATAGAGGGGGGGGAGAGAGATAGGGGGGGGAGAGAGAGAGAGAGATAGAGGGGGGGGGAGAGGAGAGAGAGAGAGATAGAGGGGGGGGAGAGGAGAGAGAGATAAGAGGGGGGGGGTGAGAGAGAGAGAGAGAGAGGGGGGGGAGAGAGAGAGAGAGAGAGATAGAGGGGGGGGAGAGAGAGAGAGAGTAGAGAGGGGGGAGAGAGAGAGAGGATAGAGGGGGGGGAGAGAGAGAGAGAGAGATAGAGGGGGGGGAGAGAGAGATAGAGATAGAGGGGGTTGGGAGAGGGGGGAGGGGAGGGAGAGAGAGAACAGGGACTCAGAGACATGAGTCTGTCAACGCCCACCAGGTCATGTGACTCTACCTGTTCTCTGCAGAGTGCTCTTCCCGTAGGCCAGGACCTTCTTCAGCCAATCAACACTCACCTTGGTGTAGAAGTACTTCTGCTGTTCCATAAAGCTCTATTCTGTTCCCATCTGTGTTTGGTGGTGAGAGCCTGATGCACTGGAGCGACCCAGGTCAGGGTCTTCAGGTCCACGATAGAAGTCCTCTCCATCATAACCATGCTGGTCATAACCCTCAGTAGTACCATCCTCATCATCCCACTCACAACCAGACATCTGCTGAATATGTGGGCACCTGAGAGAGAGAGAGAGAGAGAGAGAGAGAGAGAGAGAGAGAGAGAGAGAGAGAGAGAGAGAGAGAGAGAGGAGGAGAGAGTGAGAGAGAGAGAGAGAGTGAGGAGAGAGAGAGAGAGAGCCATTAACTGTTGGGCTGCAGCTCTGCAGAAACTCTAAAGGACGTGAGACCACAAAGACCACAAACAGGAGCCTCTTCAGAACACGTCTTTATGTGATGGAGTCACCACTCACCTGGATGATGTAGAATGGTTAACAGGATAATAATTAGTTTAAAATGATACTGGACTAATTAATGAGTCTCAAACTACACCACCCTACAGCTCCTACACCACCCTCCACTGCACTACACCACCCTCCACTGCACTACACCACCCTCCACTGCACTACACCCCTTACACTGCACTACCACCCCACCCCTCCACCTCCACTGCACTACACCACCCTACACTGCACTACACCACCCTACACTGCACTACACCACCCTCCCCACTGCACTACACCACCCTACACTGCACTACACCACCCTACACTGCACTACACCACCCTCCACTGCACTACACCACCCTACACTGCACTACACCACCCTCCACTGCACTACACCACCCTCCACTGCACTACACCACCCTCCACTGCACTACACCACCCTCCACTGCACTACACCACCCTACACTGCACTACACCACCCTCCACTGCACTACACCACCCTCCACTGCACTACACCACCCTCCACTGCACTACACCACCCTACACTGCACTACACCACCCTACACTGCACTACACCACCCTACACTGCACTACACCACCCTACACTACACCCCCCTACACTGCACTACACCACCCTACACTGCACTACACCACCCTACACCACCCTACACTGCACTACACCCCCCTACACTGCACTACACCCCCCTACACCACCCTACACTGCACTACACCACCCTACACCACCCTACACTGCACTACACCCCCCTACACTGCACTACACAACCCTACACCACCCTACACTGCACTACACCACCCTACACTGCACTACACCCCCCCTACACTGCACTACACCACCCTACACTGCACTACACTGCACTACACCACCCTACACCCCCTACATCCCCCTACACCACCCTACACCCCCTACAGCCCCTACATCCCCCTACACCACCCTACACCCCCTACACCACCCTACACCCCCTACACCACCCTACACCCCCTACACCACCCTACAGCCCCTACACCACCCTACAGCCCCTACACCACCCTACACCACCCTACAGCCCCTACAGCCCCTACACCACCCTACACCACCCTACACCACCCTACAGCCCCTACACCACCCTACAGCCCCTACACCACCCCTACACCCCCTACACCACCCTACACCCCCTACACCACCCTACACCCCCTACACCACCCTACACCACCCTACACCACCCTACAGCCCCTACCCGTGGATATATAGAGGAGGCTTCCCTCAGCAGTTCAGAGGTTATCTTTAACGGATCACCAAACAGTCCCCAATCACCTCCAGGGTTAAAGACATGTCTGCTGAACTGTAGGAAGACGCCTTACTGATCTGGATGAAAGCGTACGGCACCAGGAAACTGCTGCACTGAAAGGAGCATCGCTGTTCAGAGGAGCTGAGGGCAGGGACAGGGACCCCGCTGAATCAGGAAGACTGAAGACAGGCTACTGTGACCTGGTCATTCAATACATTCGGACACGTGTGTGTGCGTGTGTTCGCATTGGGGAATGAAGAACCAACGGAGTGCAACAAATATTCTGTTTAGAAACACGGCAGCACAGCAGCACCACCTGCTGGATACATGTCGGTGATGCAGCCGGCAGACCGTTTCGCGGGTAGACCCGGAAACGAAGAATGTGACTTTATTGATCACTGCGGGGGCATTATACAATATTAGAAGACGTTAACTACTTTAACTAAATGTCATGTTGCATTTAATTGTATTTGTATTTTGGAGTTGGCCATTTTGTCCTTTTGAATACAATCTTTTAGAATAATTTTCATTAATTTAGATGAGACATCTAGCAGTAGAATACTGTGATTATATTTATGATTTATGATTATATAGTATTTATTTAATATCGGGATTTTGGACACTAAAGATCACATATAACAGGCCTTGGTCTCTTCAAGTAATAAACACATAATTCTACACTGAGTACTACTACACTGAGTAGTACTCAGTGTAGTAGTACTCAGTGAGTACTACTCACTACTCTACTACACTGCTTAGAACCTGTGTGTGTGTGTGTGTGTGTGTGTGTGTGTGTGTGTGTGTGTGTGTGTGTGTGTGTGTGTGTGTGTGTGTGTGTGTGTGTTTAGGAGTATGGTTAAACTTTATTCTGGGGTTAAATGATGGCTATCTCCATGTGAGAGGTCAGACATTAGATATAAACGTACCTCCTGTCTGGTTAAAGCGCTTCTTCAGAATCCCCATGCCGGCTTTGAAGACCTGCTGGTTACCCTTTCTGTTTTCAGTTTCCCTCTCCAGGGAGTCGGGGTCTTCTCTGTAATCCTGGTCCACCCAGTCCTGTTTGGTTATGATTCTCTGGGTGTTGCTGTCGTAGTACTCAACCTGAACCTCATCCACCATCGCAACAGACACAAACTCTGGGAAGGTTGAGAGTCCAGACGACGCCGTGGAGAAAACCTGCAGAGAGTGAATCACTGCAGACAGACAGAGAGATAGACAAGTTAATACAGTACATCACTGTAGACAGACAGACAGACAGACAGATTAATACAGTACATCACTGTAGACAGACAGACAGAGAGACAGACAGGTTAATACAGTACATCACTAGACAGACAGACAGACGGACAGGTTAATACAGTACATCACTGTAGACAGACAGACGGACGGACAGGTTAATACAGTACATCACTGTAGACAGACATACAGAGAGACAGACAGGTTAATGCAGTACATCACTAGTTAGGTAGGTTAATCAGTGTTTCCCCCAGTAAATGTCTTAGTCAAGGTGGTGAAGGAGCGGGGGGAGGGGGGGGCTCCGTTTCAATTCCATTCAAAAAGCTTTTTTTCTTTATATAGGCCTACATTGGTAGTCAAGGCGGGGCCCTATTGTTGTTAATGCAGCCGCCTTAACAACACAGTACTGGGGGAAACACTGGGTTAATACAGTACATCACTGTAGACGGACGGACAGGTTAATACAGTACAGGACAGTCAGAGAGACAGACAGGTTATTAATACTATCCATTATATAATAATAAACGATTATTTAAATAACTAAGTACAAAGTATATTGGTGAATTTCTGTATTCAATGACGGCATTTTAACTATCTTCAGATTGCTATCATTGGAATGATAATAATTAATATAACAAAATAATTATTATATTTCATAATATATTGATAGCAACGATAATAATTATATTGGTGTGTGTGTGTGTGTGTGTGTGTGTGTGTGTGTGTGTGTGTGTGTGTGTGTGTGTGTGTGTGTGTGTGTGTGTGTGTGTGTGTGTGTGTGTGTGTGTGTGTGTGTGTGTGTGTGATGATTCTCCAAGAACGTTGACGTCGAGTTAATAATAAGATTGTTAAGAGTGTTAATAAAATACTTAGGAGTACACTTAAAGTACACATTAGTAGACTTAAAGTACACATTGGATTCCCTCCTAACTGAAGTTTAATGTTTGGATCTGATAATAGATTTTACATTTAGGAACGACGTCATCAATCCAGTGCGCTGGTTTCGTTTTCACAGTTGAACCCAAAATAAATGCTCTTATATTAGTTTAAATATTCACAGTAAAAGATGAATCATGCTGTGGATTAATTGAATTTATTAGAGAGGATAATCAAATGCTTTTTAACCAAATTATGGAATCTTAGCGTCGTCTCTTCAGCAACCAGAAACGAAACTTTGGAAAGATCATTTCGAAAATTTAAAACTGTAATCAGTCTTACCTGAGGACACATCGTGACCAAAGACCAACAGCAGCAGCCCTATTAGCGCCTTCATATCGATGTAATCAGAAGAATAGCACGATGCGATTATCCACAGAGAGGCGAATCCGACTCCAGCATCAGACGGACTGACCAGGAAACCTGCGAACAAGAGACGGTGCGAGAGGGAGAGGCTGGTCTGGACCAATAGGAATTCAATACGGCTTTGACGTCATTAGTTACCAGGAGAACCTAAAGTGAAACTAACTTAAACACACACACACACACACACACACACACACACACACACACACACACACACACACACACACACACACACACACACACACACACACACACACACACACACACACACACACACACACACGCGCGCGCTGTAACTGCGATCAAGTTTCATGTAACCCTGAAATAATTATTCTTACAATATCATGTTCATCTTCACTTATAAATAATGGCCAGTGAAATATAATGTTTAGATATACCTTATGTTCATCATAATGTTTAACTATATGTAGCGGTTGCGTACTCTCTCGTTGCGTTGTGATTGAGACCACGAAGGAACCATTGGCAGCCAGCCGTTTATTCTGGTGGGATATTTAACATGGGAAATGCTCTTTGAGAACCCTCACAATGGCAGCCTCTCCCAGCCGGGGTATACGTAGACTGACCATTTACATGGAAATAAATATCACATTAAACAAATTAATATTTGAATGGGCGTTTGGTGACATACCTGGTGGAATATTTAACATGGGAAATGCTCTTTGAGAACCCTCACAATGGCAGCCTAACATGAGAGAAAGACAAGCTGAAGTACACATTCTTGGCAAAGTCCACGCTAGCTAAGTAGCTACGACCAAAGCACATGTAGCCAAGCTAGCGATCCTAAGCCTGAAGTCCATTTAAATGTAATTACCGATTCCAAGGAACACAATATATATATGTAAGCAACCAAGTATTAATACAGTATTATGTACATTTAGACTCCCGTAATACATCGCCAAAGTGTGGATTCATATTTAACTGCTCTGACTACCTACCTCTCCCAGCCGGGGTAGACTGAGGAGAGGAGGCAGCAACGTACAATACAACCCCCGCATTCCGCTAGGGGGAGCTCTAGCACTCCAACCAAGGCTCCCACTACCACAGCCAGCGCAAGGATCTCGCTGGCAATGGCAAGTGGGAAGCATTAACCCTGCTACATATATCTATCCTCATCTATATGATGTTTATATATTTACAGTTCAGCTAAATGTGTGTCGAGTGTATGTGCGTAGAATGATAGGTGTGTGTGTGTGTGTGTGCGTGTGTGTGTGTGTGTGTGTGTGTGTGTGTGTGTGTGTGTGTGTGTGTGTGTGTGTGTGTGTGTGTGTGTGTGTGTGAGTGTGTGCGTGTATGTGTGTGTGTATTTTGTCCGTCAGCACAAGACATCTGATATCAGGACGCTTGTGGAGGAAGATCATAAGAAATATGAACTCTAGTCACAGCAACGCTGGTCAGGGCGGTGGACCACACACACACACACACACACACACACACACACACACACACACACACACACACACACACACACACACACACACACACACACACACACACACACACACAGGGGAACAATGAAAAGGGCTTGTTTTCTACGTTAATGCGTTTTAGGACCTCTCTTCCTGTAATGTAGATTAAATCGCTTTACATTTATCTCAACCAAGGCTGAATAGAAGGACAATTTATATGATGGCAAAAGTTTGCTAGGAAACTGTAAAACTGTATTTGTTTTTAAGTAGGGAGTCAAGAATGAATCGACATCAGGCGGTTCTGGCTACTACACAACACATGCACGCAAACACACACACACACACACACACACACACACACACACACACACACACACACACACACACACACACACACACACACACACACACACACACACACACACACACACACACACACTTACTTCCCGGACACTTTTCAGTCAATGATTTATTTGCTTGTTGTTGTGTCACTTCTTGTCTGTCGTACTTCGTTCTCTTGCCATATTTTTTATTATTCCGATGTTGGATTCATCATCAACACTAGGCCTATCTTAGCCTGGCACATGGAGTCATTCCCGTTATCAGGGCTGGTGGCAGCAGACCAGTTCAAAGAAGGGATGGATTTGGAAGCATTGCTTTTCTGGAATAACGATGCAACAGACTAACGATGCAGGCAGTGTTGATGTGATACACTGATCGTTTAAAACAGCCTTTGTGGAATCTGACCGCATCTTTCCTTTCTGTCTCCAGAGAGATAGACCCGAGTCTCCCAGCATTCAAGTCTCAAGTTGGTCAAGTCCAGAACAGTCTCACAGCAGGGAGTCAGAGTCCAGTCTCACAGCAGGGAGTCAGAGTCCAGTCTCACAGCAGGGAGTCAGAGTCCAGTCTCACAGCAGGGAGTCAGAGTCCAGTCTCACAGCAGGGAGTCAGAGTCCAGTCTCACAGCAGGGAGTCAGAGTCCAGTCTCACAGCAGGGAGTCTGAGTCCAGTCTCACAGCAGGGAGTCTGAGTCCAGTCTCACAGCAGGGAGTCTGAGTCCAGTCTCACAGCAGGGGGTCAGAGTCCAGTCTCACAGCAGGGAGTCAGAGTCCAGTCTCACGGCAGGGAGTCTGAGTCAAGTCAAGCCTCAAGTCTCCAGCTCTGTTATTCACACATATTATTTCATATTCAAATTGACTTTTTGTTTATTTAGCAATTAGAATGTTATTTTTTCCATAGAATGTCAACAATTTGAATATTGTGTCTCTTTAATAACCTGCTCAGTGCTCAGGGTGGTTTGCCGAATTCTGCACTGTTGACAAGTGATTGATGAGGACGCATCGATTCTGTGGGCAGCTATGTGATTAACACATTTATTAACCAGCATGCATTTGGGGGCGATATGCCTGCGTCTGTATGTTTTAACGTTAAACAGTGTCTTTTCCAATGTTCAAAAGGAAGCACCTATTCATCTCTCCTTGACCCGATGAAGTTTTCCACAAAGTTTAGGTAAAGGAGGCATAAAGTTTAGGAGATTTGACTATTCGTAGAGAACTTCCTGCTCTATAAACAGCTTTTGATTCACAAACAGGCCTTCTTATTCCAAGTTTGTACACCAGTTTCAAACTATACTGGGCGGACTGGTCTGCCCATCTCATATATGATTCGTTAGTTTAACTTTGTGACACCAGCGCGTTTTTGAAAGGTCGAGATGTTTTCAACCAGAAGCTGGGAGCGGCCGCACAGAAGGAAAGCAGACGCTGGAACAAGACGCTCTTTGGACACAGACCATTACAGGTCAAACTCATTGGACGCCATTTAGTGTGTTGGCCGTTTAGGAGAATGTCGCTGGTTATGGTGTTGTCTCTTCACCCTGCTCCACCTGGAGAACACAACACAACGATGATCTCACTTTAGTGCACAACACAATACAATGATGATCTCACTTTGTGCAACACAATGATGATCTCACTGTAGTACACAACACAACGATGATCTCACTTTAGTACACAACACACCACAATACAACAACCTGACTTTTAGAACACAACACAATAATCTCACCTTTTGTACACAATTAAACACAATGATCTGACTTCAATGACCAACCAAATTTAAAGTTAGAGCCAGGGCCAAAGGTTTGTTGTTAACCTTTACAATACAGTTCATTACACCACAATGCAACATATTTGTAAAATAATCCTGATAAACTACGGCCAAATGCATGTTTTTTGTTGTCGTTAAATCAAACACCTTATTCAGCAGTGGTGTAGCAGGGATTTTTTTAGTGGGGGGGACAACTGTGTATGACGTCATCGAAAAGGGATCCCGCGTGCACACGCACACGTGCGCAGACATTCAGAAGAAGTGTTGTTATTTGCCAAATATGGAAACTGGAGTTAATCTCAATTGTAAAAATCAACATGTTTAATAATAATGCTTCTTTTCTCATTCCCCCACGTATTAAAACAATAGGCCTACCAACAGGACTAGACAAACACTCATGTCACTCAACACATTGATGGAGCAAATCCAAAGTAACCAAAGCTCTTAACATCGCCACGCTACCACCACTTTACAGAGAGGCTGGGCCTGCAGTCACCACACACTGAGCAGACGGCGCTGCCATAGTGAAAACAAATATATATATATTTTTTATAGATTCTTTTTTTTTGTAACATGCTGAAAAAAGTGTGTGGCCGGTGTCCCCCCGTGTGCCCCGCCCACTACAGCCCTGGTAACGACTGATCATTCTCAATTATTAGATACATTTTTAATGAACTGCAATAAATGTTCGCTCCAGCCACATGCACCGTGATTCCATCCCAGTGTCTGTCTTTTCTTATTTCTACAGGACGCCCTCTCTACAATATCTACGGTGGCCTGTGTGGACACACTGGAGGGAGACAGTGAAGGACACATCCGCTTCAAGACCCCCGAGGAAGCCCAGGTCGTCGTCAAGGACCGCTCGGCCGTCGCCAAGGAACACGGCTGGACGCTGGATCTGCTCTCCGGTGAGAACCGGTTCCTCAGAGATACAAAGATCTATCGGTTCCTTCAAAGACTCACCGCTCGCATGTTTATGTTTTGGCGTTGATGTTTTTTGTAATGTCTTTAGGTGATCATGAGTAAAGGTATTGGCAGAAGATTTTGGCGGACCGCCAAGTGAAGTTGAACCGTCCGAGGGAAAAGAAACGAGGGACAGAAAAGGTGGGAGAGAAATACAAATATGAACTCCATGTCTGCTTGGAAAATGCATGCAGGTGACATCTCCTTTAACACTCTCTATTGTTGTTATGTGTGTGTGTGTTATACGGTGGGCAATGGGATTGTACGGTGGGCAAATGGGATTCACCAATATGGCGGCTTGGAATGTGCGTTTTCTTAAAGGGCTGCATCCAGCAAAAGTCTAGGTGGACACGCCCACTTGTGATGTCACTTAGTGATGGGTCGTTTGCGACCGAATCAGTTTGAAGGAACGACTCTTTAACAAGAACGAACCGACTTGATTCCACGTTTCAGTTCTCTCTTGTTCGTCTCTATAGTTCGTTCTCCCAGACTCGACTCCCACTCACTGACTCGCTGTTCACAAAAAAAAAGTATAGCAATAAACATCAAACATCAGTTGTCTTATTTTGGCAGTGACTGGTTTATTAAAAAGTGTATTTAAATACGTTCTTTGAACTTATTTTAACAGCTAGTGCAAGTTGTGCCATTATGTGCATTTTAAGAATAATTCTTGATGTCAGCTTAAATACAATATTTGAATAGTTTGGTGTTAATAATTTAAAGAACAAATGACAATGTTCATTAGTGTGGTTTATAATGCAAACTGTTTTCTTTCTTCTACAACACAGTGCAGTTGAAACGTCATTTTATTTTACCTTTGCACCCCGTTGTGTGCGGAGGTCTAAACACGGGGTCAAAGGTCGCCAGCTGCAGTGACCCCCTAAGCTGGTTCATTACTTATTGCATCAGCAGAGCGACGGTCCCTGAACCTGACCTCCATGACCCCACCGTGACCCCTCGACCTCCTCCTCCGCCCGACGGCGACGCCTCCTCGTCTGGGCCGCGCCCCGCCCCCGCTCTGGGTTGTGACTTTACCGTTTTTCTCTGGCTTTAGTACATTTCTCGAATCTTCCTCAACATTTGCAAAACAGTAAGTGCATTGCTCAAAACAACTCGTACAAATAGCAAAACACCATGGATTATGCGAAAATCCTTAGTTCCTCAAAATTCTTAGTTTATCTCTCAAAAGTAAATATCTGTGTCAATGAACGTGTCAGTGCCATCAGAATGACAAGTCCTTGTGTCATTGTGTACGGAAAAGACGGATAAGTCACATTTCTTAGTCATGTTGTCAATATAACAGTGTTCTCTGGAGGGATGTTCTGATGTAAACTATGGCTAAAGTTCTGATGACAATTATTGTAAATTGTAAGTTACCCCTTAGCGTGTGTGGGAGATTGATTGCAAGAGACTGGACAAGATTCATATTTACGCTTTTACTGTTTGTACTGTAGTTTGTTGACAGACCATGTCATTGCGATACAGAAACGAATAGACAGCACTGCTGAAAAAAACAAATTAGAAATGTGAACATAGGACAATCAACTTGGAGTAAACCGTACATGCAGTGCTGTAGGAATTACAGTGCAGTCTTCCCACCACTCTCATGTTCCTGTCAGTTGGGCCACAAATTCTCATCCACATTACACAAATATCTTCATGAGATGCACCTTTGACCTATTTCAGTAAACTGGTTGATCGTTGGTAGATCTAACGTGTCATACATTTCCCTTCATTAGAGAACGTCACGATTCACCTAGGGGCAATTTACGTTACGTTTCACTTTGAGTGCACTCCATCCTGGTTTAGGACGCTGAACAGTAGCGTGCGGTGATCCTAAATTTCAGTGGGGCAGAAACTACTGGCGTATGACCAGACCCAAAATTTGTTTTTGTAATATGTATATATTATATACATATATAATACTGTATGATACATTATTATATTTCTATATACATTATATATATATATATATATATATATATATATATATATATATATATATATATGCTTCACATTCGTGGTCCATATATCCCCTTGTCCTGTTCACACACTTGCTCGAAAAAGTGGACATGGGAAACAAAACACAGCGTTTCTCTTAGTGCAAATGCAGCAGCTGAGTGGGCGAGGTGGCTCAGAGTTTGAGGCTGAGAGGAGAGTCCCTGGGTCAGCAGGTGAGATTTTTAGCAGAAACTCAACACTATTAATCCCAGGTGCAACACCACTCGCATCTGAAATAGAAACGACGAAAGATACGCGTGGAATAATTTGAGTTAAAACAACAACAGTTCTAGAATATGACCATGGGGCAGACGACTTTACGCCCCTAAAGGCGTCTTTTAGCGCGGATTGCAATACTAATTGCCGCCTGCAGGGTTATGCTATAAACATACGGAGGAACGCAGTCACTGAGCTATCCTGCCCCACATTGCATGACATGTCAAACTTAACTAGAATCGCCACCATCATCCAAAATGTAACGTCAACAGACCAAAAATAGTCGGAAAGCCTACAGAAGCTATAGATAGTTTGTGTGAAATTCACATTATTAAACATAGACTTATCGCCATGATTTACTGAGGAACTATTTTTTTGGGAGGATGCTTTTGAAAGTAGTTTGCTGCCCCACCTGCCCATATGGACGGCACGTGTCTGAAGGTGAACGTGAGAAGCCTCTTCATGATTTAACTTTGAACCTAAACAGCAAGGAAGAACAAGTCAGCATTAAACATTAAACACACTATCACTGTGATGATGTACTGTTAACATATTACTGCGATGAAGTACCGTTAAAACATGAATGTTAATCTATTACTGTCATGAAGTACTGTTCATATATTAGTATTACTAATGCTGTGATGAAGTAGGCTGCTAATAAATATAACTGTAAATATATGTTACTCAGAATAAGTATTGTAAATTGATGAAATACTGACTGTGGTCAGAGGTTGGGCCTCAGGAGACGGATTCTGTCCCTCAGTGTTCTCAGAGCTGGTGTCAGAACCTGGGAAGTAGCAGAATGGGAGGAGGTGAAGTCATGACTGACCTAGATGTACCTAGCTCTATAGAACTGTATAGTCCAGTGAGCTAGATGTTTCTAGATCTATAGAGCGGTGTAGTCCAGTGAGCTAGATGTATCTAGATCTATAGAGCTGTATAGTCCAGTGAGCTAGATGTATCTAGATCTACAGAGCTGTATAGTCCAGTGAGCTAGATGTATCTAGATCTATAGAGCGGTGTAGTCCAGTGAGCTAGATGTATCTAGATCTATAGAGCTGTATAGTCCAGTGAGCTAGACAAGTCACCAAGATCTCTATGTTGGTAGTGGCGTTAATCATAAGAGCAGAACTGCAGTAAAAACACATTTTACTCACCAACTGGTTTGTGACGCTTGTCTGAATCTAAGGATCAAGAGAAATGATTAGTGTTGTAACCGTGGTGAATATCCTCATGTTATTAGACTTTCACATTCTTAATGCCACAACATCTCTATGGACACGACATCGGAGGAGGTTCATCATTCAGAGGTGGAGGTTTATACAACCAGACCACCAGTGTGTGAAGACAACCAATCAGAGTCCAGGAAGGGGACAGGAAGTAGGAGCAGGTGGAGATCAGGTGTCAGTCCTCCTGGAGAGTTTGATTCACTCACCGTTCCTCTTCCGGTACAGAAAGACTCCAACAACAGCAGCAGCAACAACAGCAAGAACAGCAACTCCAGTGAGGATGAAAGCAAGGATGTGACTGTCCTCTGAAAGAAAATCAAGAAAAGAAAATCAGGTGTGTAATAATAGATGATCCCTCCATCATTGAACCACATGTCTATGGTCACGTGGTGCTGCAATCAAAACTAACACAGCCTCAGTGTAACTATTCCTCTAGAACCTGTTCTGGAGCTCAGGGTCACTCAGGGACTGATCTGAGCTTAGCCCTATTCATAGAACTCATTTACCCACAATCCACCGTGTTCTGCTGCACTGAGCTAATCCGGAGTGCTGTGTGTTTACCCAGTAGCTTCAGCAGTGTCCAGGTAGACCCAGGCACTCTAGGAATACTCAAATATCCTAACTTGTATGCCTCCGTTGACAGTTTGTGAGTGGTGCGTGTGTTGAGTGAGTGAGAGGTTGCGGTTGCACAGCTCAGGCTGCCGGACGGCGCTGCAATATATATCCCGCAGTAATCAGCCCGGCGGCCCCGGAACCTGTGTGTGTGTGTGTGTGTGTGTGTGTGTGTGTGTGTGTGTGTGTGTGTGTGTGTGTGTGTTTAGGAGTATGGTTAAACTTTATTCTGGGGTTAAATGATGGCTATCTCCATGTGAGAGGTCAGACATTAGATATAAACGTACCTCCTGTCTGGTTAAAGCGCCTCTTCAGAATCCCCATGTTGGCTTTGAAGAGCTGCTGGTTACCCTTTCTGATTTCAGTGCCCCTCTCCAGGGAGTCGGGGTCTTCTCTGTAATCCTGGTCCACCCAGTCCTGTTTGGGTATGATTCTCTGGGTGTTGCTGTCGTAGTACTCAACCTGAACCTCATCCACCATCACAACCATCACAAACTCTGGGAAGGTTGAGAGTCCAGACGACGCCGTGGAGAAAAACTGCAGGGAGTGAATCACTGCAGACAGACAGAGAGATAGACAGGTTAATACAGTACATCACTGTAGACAGACAGACAGACAGACAGATTAATACAGTACATCACTGTAGACAGACAGACAGAGAGACAGACAGGTTAATACAGTACATCACTAGACAGACAGACAGACAGGTTAATACAGTACATCACTGTAGACAGACAGACAGACAGACAGACAGGTTAATACAGTACATCACTATAGACAGACAGACAGACAGACAGGTTAATACAGTACATCACTGTAGATGGACAGACAGAGAGACAGACAGACAGACACAGACAGACAGACAGACGGACAGGTTAATACAGTACATCACTGTAGACAGACAGACGGACGGACAGGTTAATACAGTACATCACTGTAGACAGACAGACAGAGAGACAGACAGGTTAATGCAGTACATCACTATTTAGGTAGGTTAATCAGTGTTTCCCCCAGTAAATGTCTTAGTCAAGGTGGTCAAGGAGCGGGGGGGGGGGAGGGGGGGGCTCCGTTTCAATTCCATTCAAAAAGCTTTTTTTCTTTATATAGGCCTACATTGGTAGTCAAGGCGGGGCCCTATTGTTGTTAAGCGGCCGCCTTAACAACACAGTACTGGGGGAAACACTGGGTTAATACAGTACATCACTGTAGACGGACGGACAGGTTAATACAGTACAGGACAGTCAGAGAGACGGACAGGTTAATACAGTACATCACTGTAGACGGACGGACAGGTTAATACAGTACAGGACAGTCAGAGAGACAGACAGGTTATTAATACTATCCATTATATAATAATAAACGATTATTTAAATAACTATTCCAATGTTTTTATAATTATAAGTATATTGTTGAATTTCTGTATTCAATGACGGCATTTTAACTATCTTCAGATTGCTATCATTGGAATGATAATAATTAATCTAACAAAATAATTATGATATTTCATAATATATTGATAGCAACGATAATAATTATATTGGTGTGTGTGTGTGTGTGTGTGTGTGTGTGTGTGTGTGTATGTGTGTGTGTGTGTGTGTGTGTGTGTGTGTGTGTGTGTGTGTGTGTGTGTGTGTGTGTGTGTGTGTGTGTGTGATGATTCTCCAAGAACGTTGACGTCGAGTTAATAATAAGATTGTTAAGAGTGTTAATATAATACTTAGGAGTACACTTAAAGTACACATTGGTAGACTAAAAGTACACATTGGATTCCCTCCTAACTGAAGTTTAATGTTTGGATCTGATAATAGATTTTACATTTAGGAACGACGTCATCAATCCAGTGCGCTGGTTTCGTTTTCACAGTTGAACCCAAAATAAATGCTCTTATATTAGTTTAAATATTCACAGTAAAAGATGAATCATGTTCTGGATTAATTGAATTTATTAGAGAGGATAATCAAATGCTTTTTAACCAAATTATGGAATCTAAGCGTCGTCTCTTCAGCAACCAGAAACGAACCTTTGGAAAGATCATTTCGAAAATTTAAAACTGTAATCAGTCTCACCTGAGGAAACATCGTGACCAAAGACCAACAGCAGCAGCCCTATTAGTGCCTTCATATCGATGTAAGCAGAAGAATAGCACGATGCGATTATCCACAGAGAGGCGAATCCGACTCCAGCATCAGACGGACTGACCAGGAAACCTGCGAACAAGAGACGGCGCGAGAGGGAGAGGCTGGTCTGGACCAATAGGAATTCAATACGGCTTTGACGTTATTAGTTACCAGGAGAACCTAAAGTGAAACTAACTTAAAAACACACACACACGCGCGCACACGCACGCGCACTGTAACTGCGATCAAGTTTCATGCAACCCTGAAATAATTATTCTTACAATATCATGTTCATCTTCACTTATAAATAATGGCCAGAGAAATATAATGTTTAGATATACCTTATGTTCATCATAATGTTTAACTATATCTATCCTCATCTATATGATGTTTATATATTTACAGTTCAGCTAAATGTGTGTCGAGTGTATGTGCGTAGAATGATAGTTGTGTGTGTGTGAGCGTGTGCGTGTATGTGTATTTTGTCCGTCAGCATAAGACATCTGATATCAGGACGCTAGTGGAGGAAGATCATTAGAAATATGAACTCTAGTCACAGCAATGCTGGTCAGGGCGGTGGACTACACACACACACACACACACACACACACACACACACACACACACACACACACACACACACACACACACACACACACACACACACACACACACACACACACACACACACACACACACACACACACACTTTTCCCAGACACTTTTCAGTCAATGATTTATTTGCTTGTTGTTGTGCCACTTCTTGTCTGTCGTACTTCGTTCTCTTCTCATATTTTTTATTATTCCGATGTTCGATTCATCATCAACACTAGGCCTCTCTTAGCATTCAAGTGTCAAGTTGGTCAAGTCCAGAACAGTCTCACAGCAGGGAGTCAGAGTCCAATCTCACAGCAGGGAGTCAATGTCCAGTCTCACAGCAGGGGTCTGAGTCCAGTCTCACAGCAGGGAGTCAGAGTCCAGTCTCACAGCAGGGAGTCAGAGTCCAGTCTCACAGCAGGGAGTCAGAGTCCAGTCTCACAGCAGGGAGTCAGAGTCCAGTCTCACAGCAGGGAGTCAGAGTCCAGTCTCACAGCAGGGAGTCAGAGTCCAGTCTCACAGCAGGGAGTCAGAGTCCAGTCTCACAGCAGGGAGTCAGAGTCCAGTCTCACAGCAGGGAGTCAGAGTCCAGTCTCACAGGTCAAGTCAAGCCTCAAGTCTCCAGCTCTGTTATTCACACATATTATTTCATATTCAAATTGACTTTTTGTTGATTTAGCAATTAGAATGTTATTTTTCCAGAGTGTCAACCATTTGAATATTGTGTCTCTTTAATAACCTGCTCAGTGCTCAGGGTGGTTTGCAGAATTCTGCACTGTTGAAGTGATTGATGAGGATGCATCGATTCTGTGGGCAGCTATGCGATTAACACATTTATTACCCAGCACACATTTGGAGGCGATACGCCTGCGTCTGTATGTTTTAACGTTAACTGTTAATGTGCAAATAAAACAACTATTCGTTCAACAGAATGTTTTAAAATTCTTCATTTATTTAATTGTTTGGTGCAATCACAATATCCACCTAAAACAGCAACAGCTGCTTTAGGTATAACTGTAATGTATTGGTCTTACTTATTTTATAAACCAACTGTAGATTTAGATTACATAGAGAATTATCCACCCAAAACAGTAAAAGCTGGATAATAACATCAGTTACTATCGGTAACAGTGGCATTATAAAGCATTATCTAAAACAGCAACATTTATTCATAATACTGTACACCAGTTGTAGGCCCACCCCACCCCGTCTTTCTCTGCTCTCATCTCCTCCACTAGAGGGCAGTCACGGCCTGTGGATGCAGAGTGACAGCGCGAGGGGTTATCTCCTCTGAGCCATAAAGTGGGACGGGTTATCTCCTCTGAGTCATAAAGTGGGAGGGGTTACCTCCTCCGAATCATAAAGTGGGAGGGGTTATCTCATCTGAGTCATAAAGTGGGAGGGGTTATCTCATCTGAGTCATAAAGTGGGAGGGGTTATCTCATCTGAGCCATAGTGGCTCATGTTACACTGGGGCGGCTTTATGAGATATTATTTTGTGGGATGTCATCGCTCATGAACGCTCCAAATCGCATATCATTGGAGAACCCAACCATGTAGGCGTCTTATTAATTGTTCTTGACCGATTGTCTATAAATGTAGTTTGTTTATTTTCCAGGTCATCGGTAGTGATATCAAATAAATCACGTGGTCTTCTGAAAAAGAAAGTGACTCTCCTCCGCGTGGGTTCAGACGAGGCGACGCGGGCGGGATATCGGTTTACTGCGCCTGAACATTTATCAATTACTGCTCAAGATATATACACACGTTGGGTCCTCTTTTACCAGGAAACAACGTAGATGTGTGTGTGTGTGTGTGTGTGTGTGTGTGTGTGTGTGTGTGTGTGTGTGTGTGTGTGTGTGTGTGTGTGTGTGTGTGTGTGTGTGTGTGTGTGTGTGTGTGTGTGTGTGCACGCGTGTGTGTGCACGCGTGTGTGTGTGTCGTGAGAGTGTGTGTGTTTGATGCAAGTTGCCCCAAAATATTCCCGTTGGTCAAATCCGACATAAGTGATTCTCACTGTCGGTGACAACCTGATTGAAATCAATACGATAAGAATGCATGGATCAAAAGAGCGCTTGTTGTAGTCCAACTTCGGTAAACTGTAGTTCCACGCTCGAGACGCTAAAAGAGGTCAGCGATACGCGCCGTCGCGCAATGACGTCGTTTAGGAAAAGTGGAGTCGAAATCATTTTTAAAAGTGCTGTCTTTTCCTATGTTCGAAAGGAAGCACCTATTCATCTCTCCTTGACCCGATGCCGTTTTCCACAAAGGTTAAGTAAAGGAGGCATAAAGTTTAGGAGATTTGACTATTCGTAGAGAACTTCCTGCTCTATAAACAGCTTGTGATTCGCACACAGGCCTTCTTATTCCAAGTTTGTGTACCAGTTTCAAACTATACTGGGCGGACTGGTCTGCCCATCTCATATATGATTCGTTAGTTTAACTTTGTGACACCAGCGCGTTTTTGAAAGGTTGAGATGTTTTCAACCAGAAGCTGGGAGCGGCCGCACAGAAGGAAAGCAGACGCTGGAACAAGACGCTCTTTGGACACAGACCATTACAGGTCAAACTCATTGGACGCCATTTAGTGTGTTGGCAGTTTAGGAGAATGTCGCTGGTGATGGTGTTGTCTCTTCACCCTGCTCCACCTAGGGAACACACAAAGCAATGATGATCTCACTTTAGTACACAACAACACAACACAACGATGATCTCACTTTAGTACACAACACAATACAATGATGATCTCCCTTAGTGCAACACAATGATGATCTCACTTTAGTACACAACACAACGATGATCTCAATTTAGTAAGCAACACACAATACAACAACCTGAATTTTAGTACACAACACAATAATCTCACCTTTAGTACACAATGAAACACAATGATCTGACTTCAATGACAAACCAAATTTAAAGTTAGAGCCAGGGTCAAAGGTTTGTTAACCTTTACAATGCAGTTCATTACACCACAACGCAACACGACATTGTAAAATAATCTTGATAAATGGAAACTTGAGTTAATCTCAATTGTAAAAATCAACATGTTTAATAATACTGCTTCTTCCTCATTACCCCACGCATTAAAACAGTAGTCCTACCAACAGGACTAGACAAACACTCATGTCACTCAACACATTGATGGAGCAAATCCAAAGTAACCAAAGCTCCTGACATCACCACGCTACCACCACTTTACAGAGAGGCTGGGCCTGCAGTCACCACACACTGACGGCGCTGCCATAGTGAAAACAAATTGATATATAATTTTTAATATATATATATTTTTTTGTAACATGCTGAAAAAAGTGTGTGGCCGGCGTCCCCCCGCGTGCCCCCCCCACTACAGCCCTGGTACTGACTGATCATTCTCAATTATTAGATATATTTTTAATGAACTGCAATAAATGTTCGCTCCAGCCACATGCACCGTGATTCCATCCCAGTGTCTGTCTTTTCTTATTTCTACAGGACGCCCTCTCTACAATATCTATGGTGGCCTGTGTGGACACACTGGAGGGAGACAGTGAAGGACACATCCGCTTCATGACCCCCGAGGAAGCCCAGGCCGTCGTCAACGACCGCACGGCCGTCGCCAAGGAACACGGCTGAACGCTGGATCTGCTCTCCGTTGAGAACCGGTTCCTCAGAGATACAAAGATCTTATTGGTTCCTTCAAAGACTCACCACTCGCATATAATGTTTTTTGTCATTTCTTTAGGTGATCATGAGTAAAGGTATTGGCAGACGATTTTGGTGGACCGCCAAGTGAAGTTGAACCTTCCGAGGGAAAAGAACGAGGCACAGAAAAGGTGGGAGAGAAATACAAATATGAACTCCATGTCTGGTAGGAAATGCATGCAGGTGATATCTCCTTTAACGCTCTCTATTGTCGTTATGTGTGTGTGGGTTATACGGTGGGCAATGGGATTGTACGGTGGGCAAATGGGATTCACCAAGATGGCGGCTTGGAATGTGCAAAAGTCTAGGTGGACACGCCCACTTGTGATGTCACTTAGTGATGGGTCGTTTGCGACTGAATCAGTTCAATGGAACGACTCTTTAACAAGAACCAACCGACTGGATTCCACGTTTCAGTTCTCTCTCCTTTGTCTCTATCGTTCGTTCTCCAAGACGAGACTCCCACTCGCTGACTCACTGTTCACTGTGTTAAGTTAGCAGAGCAGTGAAGAGGGACTGACCTGGGCAACAACATCCCGATTCCGAACTTGAAGCGCTCCTCAGCTGAAGGGAACTTCATTATAATGTTGTGTGTTGATTGATGACCGATTGCACGATTGTTTGAGAACGAGGGAGGAGCTGAATCTGAATCAGCTGAGAACCGTGCATTCCATGGTTGACTGCTTCCGGATACGCGACTGAACCAACAAACAAACGATTCTGAACGATTCTTCTTGGCGAACTGACCGACGGGAACTGAATTAGGAAAATAATCATGAAATCCATCACTAATGTCACTAACACCTGGATTCCACCGGACGCGTACGCGCCGCGGAACGGCTGCGTCCTCTGCCCTGCGTCCATTCCTACCGGGCGCGTAACGGCAGCATAGCGCTGCCTTGCGAGCCAGCCGTATTCACGCGAGATCACGAGATCACGCGATAATCCTAAACCTAATGTACTCACCTACCACTCCCAAAACGATTGCAATTAAATGCCACGCTTTGTCCTTTCTGACATTTTCCTTATAAAAAGGATGATGTGGTACATAAATGACTTCATGTTGCTGAACTACGACAATGAGTCTCTAGTCGTCCATGTTGCCGACCCTCTGAGACCCTTTGATTGATTGACTGCTGACCTGGTGCCACCGGTCATGACGTAATAATGTTGATGTGAAGTTACATGAGCTGAGTATTGTGTTTTATTTTGAAAATTGACCGGATGCTCTATGGCTTTTACTTTTCACTTCCTGCCCGGCTCGACCTGCTCTGTCGAAATTGACGCGGTTTAGCAGCGGCTCGCGGCAAAAATAGAATTGGACGGAAAGATAGCGCCGCAGCGCGGCATGCCGCTCCTGGGACGCTGCTGAAACGTTCCCTCCCGGTGGAAACGGTCTCATTGATTATAGTGGAAGCGATCAGCAGCGGTGACCGCGGCGCAGCCGTCCCGCGGCGCGTACGCCTCTGGTGGAATCAGGCCTTTAGACACAGGCAACGGCCGGTCTTCAAACATCTTGTCATGGCTAATCACACTCACACCTGGTGGCACAATACCACCCCTTTACCTGTTCACGGCATCTTAAAATGAATACCTGTGCTTTAAATACTTGACATGTCAGCCATGTTCTTGTAACATCGTTTTATATTTCAACACAAACGTTTGACTTTTCTCCACACTAAGATACATAACTTCTAACATAACTTCCCGTGCTGTCAAACGTAGCTCATCTCGAAGGCGGAGAAGATCATCATGGCCCGAGCCTTTTTGTCAAATGTTTTCCCAGTCGTACATGTTGTGTGTATATATAAGGTACAAGGCTGCCTTTGTTGAGAAAGCATCCAATTTCTTGGTCGCTGAAAAGTCAATTTTTTTATAGCAATAAACGTCAAACATCAGATGTATTATTTTGGCAGTGTCTGGTTTAATAAAAAAATTATTTAAATACGTTCTTTGAACTTATTTGAACAGTTAGTGCAAGTTGTGACAATATGTGCATTTTAAGAATAATTCTTAATGTCAGCTTAAATACAATAGTTGAATAGTTTGGTGTTAATAATATTTGAATAACACATGACAATGTTCATTAGTGTGGTCTATAATACCAACTACTTTCTTTCTTCTACAATACAGTGCAGTTAGAAAAAAGTCAAATAAAACATCATTTTATTTGACCTTTGCACCCCGTCGTGTGCGGAGGTATAAACACGGGGTCAAAGGTCGCCAGCTGCAGTGACCCCCTAAGCTGGTTCATTACTTATTGCATCAGCAGAGCGGCGGTCCCTGAGCCTGACGTCCATGACCCCACCGTGACCCCTGGGGGGTGCGCCGTCCCTCACGGGGCCCCGTGGGGCCGTGAAGCTGGCCATGTAGACGGAGTCCTTCTCCATGGGGGGCCCGGTGTTCAGGGGCCGGGGGCGGGGCTTACAGCTCAGCGAGCGCGGGGCGGCCTTGGGCGTGTACGAGGCGCACGCCGTGGTGGTCCGGGCGAAGGGGCCCCGGGGCCACTCCAGCTCCTGTGGGGGCGGGGCCACGGGGAGGCGGCGCACCGTGGTCGGGGCCCTGAAGTCCTCCTTCATGGTGGACCTCACCGAGGACCTCACGGAGGCCTCCCTGGCGGGCCGCGCCCCCGGGGGCCGCTGGAGCCCGCGGTGCTCCCCGAAGTGGGCCCGGGTGGTGGAGAGGAGGGGGGCCCGGTACTCCCGGGTCTGGGGCTGGAGCCGGGCCGGGGGCCTCCGGGGCCAGACCGCGGGGGGCCGGTACTGGGAGCTGTGGTCGGCGGTGCCGTCGAAGGGCGGGGCTTCCCGTGGCGGCGGGGCGGGTCTGCAGCCCTCCCTCGTCGACGCCGGGGGGCCGGGGGGGCAGAAGCTGTCCCTGCTGGTCGTGGCTGTGGCGAACAGCGCTCTGTTGACGCTGAGGTTGTCACGTGGGCGGAAAGGGTGGACCCTCGCAGGGCTGTCCCACGCCTGGAAGTCTTCTGTTGGAAGGACAACGGCGTCGTTTGTGAGCTGATGTACAAACCACAAGGCGCTACGCTGCACGCGACGCGGCCGGGGCACACCCACCTGTGTACACCGAGTGAGACGCCATTCCTGCCTTCAGAGGAGGCCGTTCGTCCGTCTCGAATGGTGTGTGGGCTCTCTGGTTCCCGTAGACTGATCTGTTGACACACGGCGCACATCAACCCACCGGGTTCATAGTTCACACGACATTATGGGCATTTGGCTCAGGAGGTGGAGCGGGTTGGCTGGTAACCTGAAGGTTGCCAGTTCGATCCCCGGCTACTCCTAGCTGAGTGTCGAGGTGTCCCTGAGCAAGACACCTCACCCTGACTGCCCCTGGCGAGCTGGCTGACGCCTTGAATGGTTGACCCAACGCCGTCGGTGTGTGAATGGGTGAATGTTGGGCAATAATGTAAAGTGCTTTGATTGGTCAGTGGTAAGAAAGGCACTATATAAATGCATTCCATTTACCATCACACGTCAAACTGCCTCTTGGGTATTGAACTCTTTTAGAGACAGCAATTAGTAACCAGGCTTTAATATGCAAGAAATCCACTGGCTGTATTAGTTTAAATTGTACAAGGCTCCTACCTTCGAGTGTACCTGACCGTGGGCTCGTCTGTGGGCTGGACTTCATTTCTGTGGTTTCTACTGGGTTGAACAGAAGGCGAGCAGAGCCAAACTTTTCCCTGGCTGTCGGGGAGCAGAAGGACAGGTGGCTTTGGTCGCTCTGTGTTCTCGCAGTGGTGCCTTCTGAAACAACACACACACACACACACACACACACACACACACACACACACACACACACACACACACACACACACACACACACACACACACACACAGGTAGTTCAGGTCATATCTTAATCCCTGCGTGTTTTCCCAATCGCGTTCTATAGGATTACTATCAAGGACAGACAAATATTGGAGGCTGTACCGTATGTTTGCAGACGTGCACATGTTTGATCGCGGTTCCTGGTACGTGTTTCACACTTTCTGCCCGGATAAAAATATATTTTATAAACATGAGCTCACCTCATTCATGTCGTACCTCGCTGTAGTGTTACCTAATCGTTCGCCACATCAACGCTATCGGACGGGGAGCGTTGATGGGCGTCTGCGCTCTGACATGTCACCGCTCTCTTATTTACTCTCACTGCTGCGATTCATCAGCGGCAGAGAGCAGCTTGGTGAATAATTGAGGACCAGTAAGAGCACGAGTCTTGGTGAACGTAGCGCTTCTAAAAATACACCAGCGCGTCTGTCTCTTCGCTGCGTGGTGCCGGGCGCAGCGGACGCAGTGGACACAGCTTGCGGTGATGAGGGCGCATTCAATGTATGACATATTGCCGTGATTAAAGATATGAGCTCTTTGGATGTACGGAGGCGATGCGATTGTGTTGCTTTTCATTGGGTGTTTGCTGCACATGTCATTTTACAATAAATGACGTAGCATGTATCGTGCACATACTCACCCACAGCCGCTGCAGATTTGGCAGAGACACCAGCTCATGATGTCTCCCTAACTCACAAATCCATGGGATAAAATAAATAAATCCCGACCCCGCGATGATCTCATCCTAGGGAACAACACGTGTGGTAATGCGTTGTTGTTTATCTCAGGTAACCAACCAACCAGTGTAGAACTCAGCGGGACGCCGATTTGGAACGTTCCCCCAACTGGAGTTGAAGTCACTTTAATTAAGGTAAAGTCACTCCACCTTAAAGTGGCTCAACCTTAACGTCACTCCACCTTAAATAACTCCACCTTAAAGTGACTCGACCTTAAAATGACTCAACCTTAAATGTAATTAAACTATGAGCCTTTTAATTGATGCGAGGTAAAAAAACAACAACGATACAAAATACTTTTCCACGTCCAAAATACTGTGTTTGTTTCGTATTGACTAACTTACTCATATTTATCTCATTTCCATTCGATTAAAAGTAAGCAATTCCAGTAATACATGCAATACATGTTGTGTCCACACGGGGACGCCTGTTGACAGCGTTGGAGAGGTCCGTCAGATATATTAATATAGTTGATCAGGTTACCTTTTGTTATTTTGTTCTTATCCAAACCTAATACGGTTATGCTGGATTTAATTGAGGGTTTACTAGCCTACCACGTCATGTGTTTACCCCAGTGCCTTGAACCAAGCAAAAAGTGAAAAAAAAAAGAAAAAAAAAGTTTAAAGTGGTTCCATGTTTTTCTTGACCATGCAGGGCTTCCTACACTTATAATATGTAAGTCATGATATAATATATAACCCCATGAAACAAATAATTGATTGATTCGTTCAACTCGTCACTTGCCAATTATTAAATTCATAAGGTGACCAAATGGTGGCGCCATTTGGTTACATTAGCGACATCCGTGCTTGTGATAAATGTTATTTTATATATAATATATAATATACAATCTGATATTACAAATACAAATAGCAATAATCTATTTCCGGGAACTTTGACCTCGTCCCCAGACCGTCTCACGTCAATGCTACCTCTCTGATCGGTCTGTTTGTTTGTGAACCATGAGGTCGGACCAAAGCCAAACCACAAACGACTGGAAGCTTTCGCCATGTCGGAGAACTTCAAATAACAAGTTCACGCTCGACGCCAACAAAAAAGGCAGTTTTCGCGCTAGAAACACATGCACCTTAATGCAAGAAAACGTTTAAGTTGAACAACCCTTCAGTGGTTGCACCGTGCATCCCAGTCGGAGCTGGAAACAGCCAATCCAATATGTCAATGAGCCCGGACACGTTTGTAGGCGTGTTATTGCTGGACGCAATCACCGAGAGGAGCATATGTCTGCAGTATCCCCCATTCTCTCTCTTCCTCTCTCTCGCTCCTACTCTCTCTTCCCCTGGACGTTGCCGCATCCAACCGCTTTCTGTGTCATTTTGCATTTGATACTTTGGATAACTGCGCTTCGCCACATGCAGTGAAAGCGTGAGCAACAAGTTTGCGGGACCGACAGAAAGCCACACTGCACGGAGCGCCTCGTCTTGTCTCCTGGCTGCGTGGAGAGGGGGGGGGATCTGTGTCTCTCTGTGGGAGACCAGCCACTTAGCTGTCGCTGTCACCCAAAACCCAAGTCCCAGGACGTGACGCCGCGTCGTGGTGGCGCAGGCACACGGCACACACGCGTAATTGCGCGCCGTCATTTTGTTACTCAGTGGCCGATGCATGCGTGTAGGTGTTTTCCTCTCTCTGCATAGTTTAAAGGTAGTTATAGTTGCATCGTGCGGACTGGAGCATCTTACTGCGTGCAGAAATGGAGAGAGAAGCGCATCAGAAGCGGCAGAACCCGCGCCCAGCGGTGCTGAGCGTCTTCTCGTCTCTATGTTCCGTGGCGTCCATTGCGTTTTGCGTGTTTCTGAGTATCAACACGTCTGGTGTCACCCGCCGGATTGTGGATTTGGAGAGTAGAATCGGCGAGCCCAATTTGATCCGTCCTGTGGGCTACTCGGTGGATGATTTTAACATATTGATTCGAGACAGAGTGGACGAGCTGCTGTCACGGGTGAGCCTGGTTCTATACGCTGTTTACTTTGGGAATGTTGCATTGCATGCATGCACCACCATTACAGTTAACGGTAGTCTGCAGGGTTCACCTCAGTGCGCCTGTCGCCCCACTAGTGCGTGCGATTCAATGCAAACAATCCTTGTTTTGACGTTTCAGCGCTCCTATGAAAACCTTGCGAAGATTCGGATTGCACGCCAAGCGGACACCACGGAGTGCAACTGCCCCCCAGGTACAGAACTAACGCCTTAACCTTCATTCATTCATTGCAATGAGGTTTAAACGGTTGTTTGTATTCGTTGGGGGATTTGCAACGTTTCTCTTACTTTTCTGCAGGTGCGATAATGAATGAATGAAATGGTGAATGCATAGTCTGTGTATTCTCTGCAACCGATTGCTGAGCCTTCGTGTGTTTACCGGGGATGTTTTTTTTTTAATTTAAAGTGCGAAATAATTACCTTATCAGCGGAGCCCTGGCTACTCAAAGCATGCACAGATTCACAGATGCGCATGTAAGCTTTTCCTCTCCGAACCTGAACATCAGCCCTTTCACCGCCAGATGGAGACATTAGTTCCACGCTTTAATAAGGCATCTTGAAATAGGACACGATTACGTTTTCACCGGGTGGTCAACGGTTTTTAAAAGAGCTCTTGAATACCAAACGCAGCGAACCGATTACAGCAGACTACTATATTTATTTTTCCGATTTCAATCAAAAGTGTCAGTACTAGCTTTCAATTAACCTTGAGTGACAGGTTTGTCTAGCCAAGTCCTATCGATACAAAAGCATTGTTGAATATTACACACACAGACAAAGCACGTGTAGAATCATCCAGGGACGATTTCACTGAGCCGGCACCAAACTTGATCCCAGTGCAACAAAACAAAGTGTACCTAAGAAGCTCCTCTCAGGATCAGGTTGCTGCGAAGCGGTGAGATACACCTCCATGGGATATGGTTCCCCAAGACAGGTCCTCAGCTGGTCATTGACATTTACACTCAGGGCGTTTAGCAGACGATTTTATCCAAAGCGACTCACAATAAGTACATTTGTCAGAATAAACAGAAACAACAATATATCACTGTCGGTACAGTAAGGATCTTCATAGTACCAAGTGCCAAGCACCGACAAAGTACTATTTTTAAATGCAAGGACGTGCACCAAACAATAAGTGCGCACATAAAGTGCCAGGACGTACATAAATAAGTGCGTAAGTGTCCAGTCCAGTGAACTCGGGTTAGAATCCAGCTCCATGCGGAGCCGACACACTGCAGGGTTCAACAGAACCTCCTGCGATCCAGTGTGAGTGCTGAGCTTCCCAGCAGAGACCCTCGCGTGCCACGGGCTCCTGAGTTGAGGGTTGTCTGCTATCTAATGATCCGGACACACCGCTGGCATGAAGTGCGTTGAGCCCTCA
>NC_082398.1:1607259-1629759 GCF_031168955.1 Gadus macrocephalus
CGGACTTTAACAGCTCCCTCCGTCTCCTGAGTTCGGCCCGACGTCTCCCCCAGGTACCCGCTCCCCCTCTGGCCAGTTCTCGCGTTAACGCGCGCCGAGCCAACGACAGCCAGACGGGAAACGGAGGACGGGCCGCGGCGCGCTAATAGCTCGGCGCGAGATGCCCGGCTTCCTGTCGAACACGAGACTCGCACTAATCCGATAATGTGCGAGGAGATGGTTTAACGGGCGATATAAAACCGATACGTGCTGGGAACCTGACGTTGGAGGACGTGGGGTCAGAGGGCCGATGGTGGGGGGTTTGGGGGTTCAGGGGGGGGGGGGGGGGGCAGGCATTGAAGGAGGTGGGCGCCACATTGGCCCCGGATCCCACATTGGGGTCTCATTGGTTGGCCCCCCCCCCCTGAACCCCGCTGTGTTTAACTGCCCCGTGTGTGATGGGCGGCAGGCGGACGGGGGTATGTTACCCACGTTTGGGTGAAGTCTGGCCGGGGCCTAATAATCGTTCACTTAGCATAACTCATTGAGCTGTGATGTCTGCACAGCGGCCCCCCCCCCCCCCCCCCACTAAAACCCCCATCCCTCTCGGCACACTTAAAGGCCCGGGGAGGACGAGACCTCGCTCTCGCTCTCGCTCTCTACCTCTCTACCTCTCTCCCACTCTACCTCTCTACCTCTCTACCTCTCTACCTCTCTACCTCTCTCCCACTCTACCTCTCTACCTCTCTACCTCTCTACCTCTCTACCACTCTACCACTCTACCACTCTACCACTCTACCTCTCTACCTCTCTACCTCTCTACCTCTCTACCTCTCTCTCTCTCTCTCTCTCTCTCTCTCTCTCTCTCTCTCTCTCTCTCTCTCCTCTCTCTCATCTCTCTCTCTCTCTCTCTCTCTCTCTCTCTCTCTCTCTCTCTCTCTCTCTCTCTCTCTCTCTCTCTCTCTCTCTCTCTCTCTCTCTTTCTCTCTCTCGCCCTCGCTCTCTCTCTCTCTCTTTCTCTTTCTCTTTCTCTTTCTCTCTCTCGCCCTCGCTCTCTCTCTCTCTCTCTCTCTCTCTCTCTCTCTCTTTATCGGCCTCTTCCGTTGTTTCTTTTGTTCACACTTTTTGCACATTCCCTATTTCTCTCTTTTCTCTCTTTCCCTAGGACACTTTTTTTTTCCTCTGATTTGACTTCCCTCCCCCGCCCCCAAACCACTTCTAACAGCCAAAGGAAAAACATTTCTTTGTGAGAAAAACAATCAATTTCTTTTTTATGCATCCATATTTTACGCGGTGGCGTCCTCATCATCCTCTGATGTGAGTCAGAGAGGTTGGTGAGGAGCCTCACCCTGGAATGATGAACTCACTCAGGGTGGTTCTTCAGTGCCTGCATAACGAGGTACTTCAAGTCTCCAGAGACCCCCGTGCGAACTTGAACACTTTCCTCTTCCTGCTGCGTACTTGTTGCTCAGTAGATGTTCTGAGAGCTCCACCGTTCAGACTGTGTTATCCTGTGCATTGGATCAATAAAGCAACTGAACTCACGGTGATGGGGTGGAGAACCGTGTGGCTCCTAGTGTGACCAATTAGTGAAGCTGAAATTGAATCCAAATGGAGTCTGTTCGGTCCCTCGGTTCCTCTGATCAGTGCTTTACAGGAACCAGGCGCTCATTGTTACCCAGGTACAGCTTAGTCTTTTAAGCATCAAGTGTGGCAATACGGTTGGGCTCGTCTTGATGGGAGTGCGGCTAGGCGGTCGCTCGTGCAAGCCTGCGTGTGCGTGTATGTGTTTGAGTGTGTGTGTTGGTTGAGGTTCTATTCAAATGTTTGACACAGTTTCTTATTTTGACCCAGAAAGGGTCCTTCTCCCTGGGCCGGAGATGAAACGGCAACGATTTGCTGACGTGTGTGTTTGTGTGCACGCGTGTGATGGTGTGCACGTTTAGGCATCTGTGGCCTGCCTCTGTTTGTCCACGCCGTCGCCACACACAGACATGTGTCGGAGTGTACACACACACACACACACACACACACACACACACACACACACACACACACACACACACACACACACACACACACACACACACACACACACACACACACTGCTGACCGCGGCAGGTGGGGGCACCAGGGAGGTCCGTGCTGTCTCGACCCCTAATGACCGGGGGGGCCGCAGACAACATCAACATTTGCATTCTAAATCAAAGCCCCTGGTGTGTGTGTGTGTGTGTGTGTGTGTGTGTGTGTCAGCAGAAGCTCTTACACACCAGGGTTTTTTATCCGCGGTGTAGAGTATGTGCGAAGGGCTCAAGGTTTCCCTCGCCGCCCTCTGATGTGGCTTCCATTCCTCCGTCCGTCTGTCCCGTCGCGAGACTCCAGGGCCGGGGACAGACTGGGGGACAGAACCCAGAGTCTTGACTGCATCACAGACAGACTCTGGTCCAGAGGGGAAGCGACAGCCAAGGAGAGTCTGGGAATTTGGCAAAACAAAGTCGACGATTGGTCCAATCAGAAGGGCTTTTAGAAAGGCAAAGGGAAAAACAAAATCGAATGCTAACCACACGCACGCATTGTACGGCCACTCACACACGCACAACTACACGCGTACACACGCACACAGAGCCGTGAAGGACGGATGTGTGCGTGCCGGGTCCTAAGAAAACAGGCGTGTGAGCAGCCACTCTGCGACCGTGTAGCCGGGGCCAGACCGGAGCAGACCAGAGGAAAAACCGGTTAACACTTGGTGAGACTCGGGAACGTCCACTTCACCCAGAGACGGAATTAGCCGTGGAGGATTCCTTTTTTCCTCCCACATCCCTCTCCCTCCAACGCACTTCTCTGTTTCGTTGTTTTTTCCACCGCCAAAAGCAAATTAGCAGCATTCCAGCAGAAAGGTGGCACGCCAGCGGGAGGGCCTGGTCGGGGGTTCTGCCGCGGACAGTTGCCCGCCTGTCTGGCCTCTCCTGCCTCACTTCCAGTTTTTTTATTTCTATACGTTTCTTCCCAGCCTCTCTCCTCCCCCCTCTCTCCCACCCCCCTAGCCGCCTTCCGCCCGCCCGCCCGCCCGCTGCGAGCGAGGAAGTCGGTCCGCTTCGTTAACCCCGGCGGCACGCCACCCATGTCACTGAGCACAACAGAGGCTTTGTTTCAGCCCAGAAATGACACTTAAAAATAATACTGTGCCAGAAGCGCCCCCCCCCCCCCCCCCCCCCCCCCCCCCCCGTTAGCAACAGCTACCGGTTACAAGGCTGCCCCCACCACCCCTGGCTGTGCTTTTAATGGGATACTTCTTTTCTTTCTTTAAATGTTTCTGCTTCGGGTGCTAAGTGGTCTGGGAAAGGAAAACATCCCAGTTAGGGGTTTCTCTCTTGCAACCGTGATACCCGATTAGGGATTTGAACCGTGGGCCTGCGAGTCACGGAGTCGGTTAAAAGTTAGTGATTGTAACTAACGGCATTCCCTTCGGATGGTCTTCATTTACTACACATAAAGCACTTGTGCCGATGCAGATATTCAACCGTGGCGGGTTGTTTAACGGCTTGTCAGACCCTCGTATCGTACGATGGCGTCCTCGTCGTCCGACCGACCGCGTAATTACCGCATAAACTCGGGTTCCAATCAGGAAGTACAAGCATAAGCAGAATATCTGAGCTGGAATAGCAGCGGTCCCCAAAGCGCGGGGCGATATTTAGCATTGCATCTGATGATGGATTATTGTAACATATGGCCGCTGCATGTGGCCCCGGTCCAAGATGGTGGATTAGCGCCTTTCTCTGTAAAAGTAATTGGGAGCGGGCACATAGGTGCTCTAAGCTGACACAAGCCATACGGCTCAGACGTTGGAAGACTTCCAGCTCGATGCGAAATGTGTTTCTGAGCCAGACTTTAGCTTAACATGGAATAACAGAGTTTGAGTCGTTCCACACATGTGTTTGGTGACAGATTTAGCCGGTCATTGTTTTTATAGTTTTTTAAGGGACTTCTATGCTGGACATGTTTTGCATTTAAAGCATTGACTCTTCCGTCCGCGCTGCTACGACTGATGGTCATTACGTTGGTCGGCTGTTTGTCACGGCCTGCATCGCAGGGAATGTTTTCTTTCCGAATCAAGCGTGGCAGAGGCTGATCCGACGAGGCTCAGTGTCTTCAGAGCGGGGAGCCCACCCATCCACCCACGCCCCCACCCACCCACCCGCTGTACCCCCCCCCATGGGACAGGTGTGTGTCTGCCTCGAGGCTGGGGGGTGCGGAGGATTAGGGGAAAGGTGGGAGCGGGCCGGGGTAGGCCGCGAGGCTCGTCCTGGACTCATCTGTTTAGCCGAGCCAAACGCAAACCAGATGGGGAGGGGGGGAGGGGGGAGGGGGGGAGGGCCTTCTTCCCTTCACTCTGCTCTCTCCCCCTCGTTGCTCCTGTGTCGACACCAGAGTCCATCCATGAGATGCAGCGTGTTGTGTCTGATGTTTCCCACTGGTGCGAGGGAGATTGGCTACGGTGTTTTTTGCTGCCTCTTTCTCAGTGACACCCAGACAAACTTTTGTCTTCAGTGTCTGTGTTTTAATGCCGACACTTCAAGGCTTTATGGAAACTTAAACATTACCACTTTTTCCTTTGGCTCGTACCCGGGCAACCCAATATATTTGATTGCATCACGTATGATTCGACACGGTGTTGACACATTTCTACACAGGGCATCAGAGTTTTGAAATAATGTGTAACGTATCCCTCTACGACAGACCCTCATGACATTCCACCTAAATCGCGTCTTTGCATCATACCAGGGAGACTTTTTTTCAAAAGAAAACAGAAAGTACCTGACGGCCCGTATTAGGAATCCTCCTCCATCTCACTTTTAGCTGGGGGTTAAACTGGTAGCCCCCCTAATCTGGCTGGATCCCACTCTGTTTTCTTTAGGGCTCTCTGAAATGGTTTAAAGGGCCGTTATCTGCCGTCATACGGCTGGGGTCCTAAGCCTGGCTTCCTTGAGAGGTCTGCGGCGATGGGCTGTTTTATTATTAACCTGAACCACCACAGAGCCCTTAATGTCTGGTCTTGTCCGATGGACTCCTCAGCTGGTCGTAGTTTCTTATTCGAGTGTCTATCAGGAGGCCGGATGAAGCTCAGGTCTCTCTGGGACTACAAGTGTCATCATGGATGGACTCTCGTCGAGTTTGCTAATTTGCAGTAACTTCCTGGATCTAAGTTGGCAGGAGTCTTAGTACCTTGCCTAGTGCCAGCAAATATTAAATATACATTTAAGTAGGAATTGAGTCATAACGCGTGTACTCTCAGTGAGATTATGTACTCCTCTGTGCAAGGTAAACCTCCATAAATCCACTCCACATATCAAACCCCACCTTCCAAATACTGGCAATGCCCCCTCGATGGCCTCTCGATTTCAAAGACACACCACAGATACGAACAGTCCCCCTTTTAGAACGAGGAACCACACTTGTATATTAGGTCCTAGCTTTATATCGGCGCTATTCTGAGCACGTCGAGGGAGATCAAAATGCAAGGTTGTTCCCCGGCCAGTTGGCATGCCGACCACAGGGCCCTCATGTGGTCCCTGGGGACTCACTCGGACCGGACACCGGTCTTCGTCTGATGTCTGGAGAGGGCCTTCTGGGGCACTCTCTCTCCCAACCCCACCTCCCACCCCTCCGACCCAGCCAGCTCATTCATCAATCATCATTCATTCATCAATCGCTACCTCTGATGAGCCCTCGAGGGCCTCGATGGGGGGGCGGCGGAGACCACCGCCGCCCCCCCTCCTCTCCGGACACACGTTCTGACAAACACAATAGGCTGCACGCTGCCAAAACAAGAACGATCTCTTTGACCGACCCACTTGTTTACCCGGTGCTGTGCCTTGAGAGGACGTGGCCTTTGACCCCCGTGTTTAAACGGTGAAGCAGCTGAACGACACTTAAAAGACTCAAATAGAAAACGGGGGCAACTTGGAGAATTCCAACCCTGCGCTGTAATGCTGCCAAGGAGGGAAGTGCTGAGGGAAAGGCGAGCCGAGTGTGTTCGCAGGTTTGATTGAATAAGAGGAGGAGGGGAGGAGGTCAGTGATACTGCGTATCGAGTGGCACACTTTGTAATGGACGCGGTGCCTTCTGCACGCCTCGTGACCTTCGCGGCGCGAGGAGGGCTGCGGGGTGGATTCCTGCGTGCACTACGTAGTGCCGGTGGGTTTTTGAGAATAGAAAAGCACACGTCCTGCCGTGCGAGCCGCGCGTCCTTTGAGGTGTTGGCGAGGTGGCGGTCAGAGCGAGGGGATTAGCCTCCAGCTGGCGCCGGAGCCCGACGATGACCTCGCTCAACTCACCGCGGTCGCCCGTCCTGATGAACGGCGTTGTCCTATGCCCCCCTGGTAAACGGACTGCATTTATACAGAGCTTTTCTAGCCAGTGGCCACTCAAAACGCTTTTCAATACTGCCTCACATTCACCCATTCATGGACACATTCACACTGACGGCGGTGTCAGCCATAGAAGGCGACTGCCAGCTCGTCAGGAGCAGTCAGGGTGAGGTGCCTTGCTCAGGGACACTCCTCTAGGAGGAGCCGGGGATTGAACCAGCAACCTTCCAGTTACCAGCCAACCCACTCTGCCTCCTGAGCCATTTGCCGCCCTGTGTCTGCCGTGAGGTTGTTTAGGGGTAAACACTCTCTTCTCCTCAGTGTGTTTTATTCATGGCTGCTCTCCGTGATAAAAGTTTCTTGTTTAAAGGATCTTACAAAAGTAAACGGGAATCGGATGGCGTTCGCTGCTTGAAACGCCCGGAGATGTTGAAGCACTGTCTTGCCTTTCGGCCGAAACTGAATGCAGAAGTTATCCTCCTCTCTGCGTACTGTCTTTGTTCGGTGTGGTGCAGGCCTTGGCGGGAACATCAAACCGTCGTGTGGAGCTTGTTAGTGCGAGGTGGCCCCCGAGCGACAATACGGATTCTATCTCTTGACTTCTCTTTCAGTCTTCTACTAAAATACGCTCTCGCCAGCGGTCCCAGAATGCACTGCAGCTCGGTGGGGACTGGTGGATGCCAGTGGTCGCCGCCTTTTTTATTCTCTGTGAAAAGTTTCCCCCTGAATGAGAGCTTGTGGTGAACCGTTGACAATGTGGGTACTATCGCCAACCGTCAGAGAGAGAGAGAGGGGGAGAGAAAGGGAGCGGGGGAGAGGGAAGGAGAAAAGGAAAAACCCAACACGATGGAATCAATACATCTATTGTTTGTAAACCCCTCCACACTCGACTCTAGAGTCTTCCACCGCCACCACCTCAAAAATGCGGTGTGCACTAAATTGTGTTTGGATGGCGGCTGTCAGCTTGGGGAGCTGAATTAGACCGAGCGGTGATTCCAGGGTTTTCTAGGAAAATGCGATTCTGGCGTGCCTTGTGACTTGACGTAGCACTGATGACTTCACCGTGGTTATGGTCACATCACCTGTTGCTCACCACGGGGGGGGGGGGGGGCAGAAATTGGGTCTTAACACGCCAACTGAATCCATTAGGGTCTGAGTGATTCAATAAACACCCCCCTATCTCCGCTGTGCAACTGTCCAGATAGGCATCAGAGACAACAGGGCGCCGGCTTAGTGGAAATGGATCGCTGGCAGTGGACGCCGATACTGAATGTGAATGTGTGTAACACTAACACTAGGCTAACACTAACCATCTCCGGAGGAGAGCCGCGCTGTTCAACATCGTCCGTCTCTGTACCCTCACCGTAAGTGAAGTGTGGGGCTGTCTGTTAGCCTCCTGCTTTACTACAACTCTGTGTATTTAAAGCAGGGCTCAGTTCCACTGCCTCAGGGCCTTGAGGTAAAGACCCCCCAAAGCCTGTAAACTGGACCATCAAGTCCCACCTGCCCCGGGAATTCCTGCCCCCCCCCTATATAACCAGCTGGAACAGCCTTCCCCTCATCCACTCCCCCCCGTCCCCCCTCCCCAGACCACAGATTGTATTTGGCTGATTGAACCTTTTCAACAGATGTTAAACGCCAACTGTTTATCTCTGGCATCACCTCCGGGCTCCGTCTTACCGAGGCTGCCCTCTCATTGCTCTCGGTCTTCCTTGAGCAGCCTCCACTCCCTGCAGCCCAACCCTGCTGCATAGTCCTCATCAACACACCACCGTGCACCTGTCCTCCCCCTAGGCCCGCGCTGAAGTGCATAACCACCGGGCTCAGCGTGGATCCCCGGTGCGGCGAGATGAAGCTCAGCCCTGTCTGTCACCGAATATCCTGTACTCAAGAGTTTTACTTTTCAAAACTAAAAGCACACAACGCCAGTGGCAACTCAGACGTTTTTCGTTTGATTTCCAAAGCAAAGGGTCGGTAACACTGCGGCTCTGGCCTTTGGACCGCTGGATTCTCGCCGTATTTAATTAAAACATAAATCATGGCTGGAAGGCGAGAGGACTTCAAAGGTGTTGAGGGAACAGCTCAGCTGTAAGGGTGAATCACTCACCTTCCACGCTGCTTCTGGTCCTTCAAAGACCGGGATGTAGAAATACACTGTTGGTCTGTTTCTTGGGGAGAACGCTGTTAAGGTGGTTCCCTGCCTTTTTCTCTTTTTTTTTTTGTAATTACATCGTTGCATAGACTGTGTAAGTATTTCTTCCGCTGATAATGCAAAAGATTTCCGTACATTTTATGATACATGGTGGTCGGCCAATGATACAACAGCTTTATTTACTCAGTCTGCATCCGTTGAGTCAAACCATGAGCCGGTCATGTCTTCTGATTTCCGTCCCTGACCAACCAAACAACCTGGTAGTTCATAGCGTCCGTGTTTATTCCACTCCTGCAAGTCTCCCAGCCAGGCGGGGACCAACGTGTGTGGAAGAGCAATGCTTTAGGTGTGTGCTTTTCCATGGAGACAGGAGTCACTGATGAGCACCATGTATTATAGAGCCATACTGTTTAAACACAGCCCGGGTTTGTGTAAATGCATTTCTATGCATTAAAAAATGACAGAGTTTGGTATGTAAGAACCAGGTGGCATTGTGGTTACGTTGTAAACATTTTATTTAAGTTAGCTTCGCCAATTTAAATCTGCATCCGTACGGGATTGATTAAAAAACCAAACGTGATGTATCAAATTGACATCGTCTCATAGCTACGATATCAACGCCATCCCCGGTTAGAAGAAGTCATTTACTCCCCCCATCAGATTAATAATTAATAAGCAGTGGTACCCATGACCTCTGCCCTGTGTGGCATCAATCTGTCACCGGCCTCAGACTGTTGAGAGGTCTGGCAGCGCTACGACCTGTGGCTTAGGACAAAAGATACTCCATCCATCACGCAAATGAAAAATAGACCAAGCAGCTGTTTGTGGCGTTGTCACCGGCAACAGGGAAGGGATACGGTGTCGCCAACTGGCGTCTAGGTAATGGCCGACCTCAAGGTGAACGGGACCCATCACTTTCTGCCGATCAGAAGCTGATTTACGGCTTTGAGTGAAGGCAAAGGCATTCCGGTATTTATATGTATAATCGTTTAGTTAAGTTTAGTTTATTTGTTTATTGTTTCGTGGACAGTCCCCTTTGATTAACTGTACAGTAAAAGGGGCAGCTTCAGCCTATTTGGCTAATTTCCAGTAAATATAATAGTGTAAATCGTTTTATTTCTGTTCATTGACGCAGACTGTAAGTAAGGGGAGATTGGTCACTGCTAAAGCCGTTGGTCATGGCATCATGTGTCACTGCGCTGAGGGTATGACTCACGCCTGTCCATCGCCCCCCCCCCCTGACTGGACAAAGGACCGCTCTGACTCCCGCTCCCACCTCCGGCCTCGATGTTGTGCTTGGACTGGAGGTCCTTCCACCGAGAGCAGGTTGAGTAGAAGGTGTCCACTGTCTGAGGACAGGACTACATCCAGGAATGCCTCCTGCACCTTCCCGGAATACACTGTCCCATTCCTGTAGCGCGCCGCTGAACAGAGCGGTCCTTCTTAGGATTCACCTTGGCGTAATTCCCTTCCCGTCGCTTTTTTTAAGTATTTCTGTTATTTTGTTTACTTCAGGTCCGTGGAGGAAACAGGAAATGGAAAATATCCACTGAAGCAAATGGGGCCGGGTCTCATTCGTTTATTTACTTATTTATTTATTTAAGGACGCTTTGTCCAAAGCGACTTACAAGCATTCGTGTACACATTCACACATCGACAGCTGAGTCAACCACACACGGCGACAGCCAGCTCGTCAGGAGCAGTCAGGGTGAGGGGGGCTCGCTCAGGGACACCTCGACTCTCAGCAAGGAGGAGCCGGGGATCGAACTGGCAACCTTCCGGTAACCAGCCAAGCCGCTCTACCTCCTGTGCTACTGCTCATCCCATAAGGAACACATCCACACCTTCCTTTGACTGATGTCTAGCTTTTTGATCTACCGAAACTCTCCTTTTGTACAACCTAAACCGTTCAGCCCCATATTAGTACCATTTTTAAGACTCCATCTCTTACATTATTCGACCGGTTCCGTCCAGTCTCCAGGGGTTGAGCGCTGAAGAGGCGGTCGCGGAGCGCTCCACGGGGTAAGCCTCTCAATGTGCTGATGGTCGTGGCGGAGGTGATTAAAGGCCTCGGTGCACAACACTCACTCACCTCTGTTTCACATGTAGCCCGGCATCGAACCGCACGCCTCCTTGTTTAGTTATCCCAGGTTAATCAATAGAGCGGAGAGCGCGTTGATGAAATGAAGAGGCTTCTCCTTGATCCAATTAGAGAGTAGACGGGGAGAACGCCCTCGAGGAATGGGTTCACATCTGTGCGGGTACCGATGCCCTGCGCTCTTACAGCATCAGTGCGACTTTATCATTTGTCGACTTTATCATTTGTCTTCATTTGTTCCTCCTCTATTGAAGCAAAAAATGAACCTTATCATTACGGTTATGTTATATTACTCCAGTTCCATTTTGTGTGTGTGTCTGTGTGCCTCTGTATGCATGTGTGTGTCAGTGTACCGCTGAGTGTGTGTGTGTGTGTGTGTGTGTGTGTGTGCGTGTGTGACTTTGTTTGCTACGAGTGTGTGTATGTCCATGATTGCCCCCCCCCCCCCCCCCCCCCCCGTGTGTGTGTGTGTGTGTGTGTGTGTGTGTGTGTGTGTGTGTGTGTGTGTGGCAGCCCGACCCAGTGGCAGTGGTAGTAAAGTCCGGGCGCTGTAAGGCTAGACCCGCGGCCCCCGGGACCGGCCTGAGTTAGAACTTGGCCTTGATCAGGGGGGGCTCGGGTTACCCCAGCTGCCCACCCGCATGTCCCTGGCAGGTTGGAGGGTCTGAACGCAGCCCTGCGCCAGCGCTGAGCTCCGGGGCTGAGGAGGGTATTGTGTCTCTGGCAGGCCCGCTGCCCAGCTGACGTATAGGTTTAACGCTGCGAGAGAGGGGTGGGGGGTGGGGGGGGGACTCACCGGTCAGGCAGGACCCAGGTCGGGAAAAGCTACAAATCAGAGACGCGCTCCACCCCAGGCTCGAGACGCTCCATTAAACACTGGAAAGTGGCCGCCGGCGGGGATATATTTACACAGCGTCGTGCAGGACACATCGCTTTTCATGAAATGCTTGTTTGGTTTGGTTTGGTTGGGGTACTAATAAAGTGTGTGTGTGTGTGTTTTTGTGTGTGTTTCTCTGTGTGTGTGTGTGTGTGTGTGTGTCTGTCTCTGTGTGTGTTACTGTGTGTGTGTGTGTGTGTGTCTGTCTCTTTGTGTGTGTGTGTGTGTGTGTGTGTGTGTGTGTGTGTCTGTCTCTTTGTATGTGTGTGTGTGTGTGTTAGTGTGTGTGTGTGTCTGTCTCTTTGTGTGTGTGTGTGTGTGTGTGTGTGTGTGTGTCTGTCTCTTTGTGTGTGTGTGTGTGTGTGTGTGTGTGTGTGTGTGTGTGTGCGTGTGCGGCAGAGCTACTAAACATCCAGCCTTTAAATAACGGTTATGTCCTCATCAGAGTCGTGCGGCGAGCGCCTCGGTATTCAAACGTGTGCCGGGTTTAATGTCTCGGCGCTGCGCCATCTCAATCCGCCGTCTGCAAGATGAGACGGAGGGGTGTTTTAAAAGCTCTGATCACGGCGGGACTCTCACTCGGAGGGCCACGACGTGGAGCCTTCTGCACGGTTTACGTCTCCAATTAGATTGCGGTTAATAGTGCGTGAAATTAAACAAAAACCGCCCGGGAACCCATACAATTTCTAGAGAACCCGTGCTTCTCTAGAAATTCTCCATCCTCCTCTTCCTCCTCCTCCAGCTCTCTCGTTCTCTCTTCCTCCTCCTCCTCTTCCTCTTCCACTCTCCTCCGCTGTCGTTCCCGGCTTCGTCAGCTCTTCATCCCCCCTGTAAGAATTCCCAGAATCATTCCTACGTTCGGGACAAAGGCGCGATGGCGCCGCCCGTCGCCGGGCGCATCGCCGGGTTTGTGTGTTTGCTGTCATGGCAACCAAACCGGTGGTCAGAGGGTTCGGTGGGAGTGGGCCGGGGGGGGGGGGGGGGGGGGGGCCGTCGGACCGACCCGATGAAAGGCGGACATTGTCAACACGGGACAGATCTCTTTGTGTGCGGACGTGTCTGACAGGAGGCCCTCGCCCTCTCGGCGAGACGGCCCGTTTGTTGACTCACAGTGGGAGGCCTCTGGGAGGGCCTGTCACTGCCGCCGGCCAGCTCCCCGCTCCCTGGCTCCCAGCGCCAGGGCCGCCACTCCGTACAGCGCGAGTCTCCGGTTACTTACCCCGCCTCGTAAACTCTTATGGTGCCGGAGAAACTGTGGGCCGCACTGCAGCCGAACCGAGAAAAAATAAAAAAAGCAACGCTCGGTTTTTTCAGGCGTACAGTGTGCTGCGTTTGATTAGATTCCCAGGCTGTAGGCGAGGTCTACCTCTTCACCGTAACGTGGTCATCCCGCACCGCCCCGGGGTTCATAACAAGAGTTTATAAACCTCAAAGGGGCCTGAACGCACTCCGACCTGGACGGACGCCCGGGCCGGTCGGATCGCCTTGTGAAGAGCGTCGGCCCAGCCTCTGCTTGGCCTTGCAGCGTGTCTCAAACCCCCGTCAGCCTCCGATGCTGGCCGCCGCCCGCCGGGGGCAAGGGGGCGTTTATGGGGCGGGGGATCTGCTAGAATCACTCCAAACTTTGCACAAAGTTATTTGTGTCAGCACTGATCCACTGTACATGTCACTCGTGGTATCAGGTGTAGTAAAAGTGTTGGGGGAAGGGGGAGTGTGTGTGTGTGTGTGTGTGTGTGTGTGTGTGTGTGTGTGTGTGTGTGTGTGTGTGTGTGTGTGTGTGTGTGTGTGTGTGTGTGTGTGTGTGTGTGTGTGTGTGTGTGTGTGTGTGTGTGTGTGGGGGGGTTCAGAAGCTGTTGAGATGCTACAGCAGCTGGGTTCTCCGATCCGAGCACCCCTGAAATGTCTGGCACCAAACCGGGATCGAGGCATCCGAGTGCTCATTCCAGCGGAGTGTAAACACGAACAGGTCGCTGTCATCCATCACGGCCGTGACGCAAACCCCGGGCAGCGCTTCACTGTCAGGGCACAGGGGGAGTCACTGCGTGGGTCTGGGGTGGGGTGTGTGTGTGTGAGTCCTGGCCTGGATGGTGTGTGTGAGTCCTGGCCTGGATGGTGTGTGTGTGTGTGTGTGTGTGTGTGTGTGTGTGTGTGTGTGTGTGTGTGTGTGTGTGTGTGTGTGTGTGTGTGTGTGTGTGTGTGTGTGTGTGTGTGTGTGTGTGTGTGTGTGTGTGTGTGTGTGTGTGTGTATTTGTGCTGGCCTGGGGGGTGTTGCTGCCCAGTGTTTTTCAGGCCAAATCTCTCCGCTCACATTTGTTTTGGCCAGCCAACTTTTGGTGAATTTTTATATTCAGTTTTTAGTTCACACCTGAGCAATATGCGTAAATTGGTCGTTGCACTTATTAAACTTTTTAAAGTTTTATTGTTTTGGCCAAAACATACAAATACAAGTTATTACATGTTGTGATTCCGGTTGGCCGCTGATGATTTGGCTTTGGTACAAGTCAGGTTTCCCAGCCAATGAACGTTCCCTGTGTGGCAGAGAGCAGCTTCAATGAGCCCATCTACAGAGGGTATTGTCTCTGGTCTGATTCAAAGAGGAGGAGGCGTTTGGTTAATAGACCGCTGTGTCTGGCTTCAGCGAGATAGCGAACGTCTACTGCCTCGTATTAACTTCATTGTCATTGTGGTTCATTGACTACAAACCACCAAGGTCATGGGGCTAAACGGTTTATCGGAGCAACCAATCAGATTAGTCCAAATGCTTTGGCCTCCTGTATGTTCTGGCTGTCACTACTTGGAGGCATGATGGGTAAATTGGTTGTGGGTTAAGTAAACAGAAATCATTAAATGGATATGGTCCATAATGGATTAGGATGGCTCCTTTCGCTGACTACAGAGATTCAGAGAACCGTCACGCCGTGTTGATGTGTTTATGTTCCACATAAATCACCGCACGGACCGAAGACTCGCTCTACTCTCACTGGAGAAACATTAAGGTCTCACTTCTGAGACCGCGACGTCTGAGGGCAGCTGCCATTTTTAAACAGCCTCCCCCACTTTCACTGTACACTGTTCTGTACGGCGTTAAAGGATCACTGCTCTGGGGGTTTTGAAGATGGATGTCTTCTGCCCAATACAAACATTTGCAGTAAGATGTGTGTTCACAGACCCTCCCTCCCTCCCCTCTCCCCCACTCCCTCCCTCCCTCCCTCCCTCCCTCCCTCCCAGACCACTTCTGACTAAAGCAACACCCGCAGGAAGAAGGTGCTTTTCAAGGGAAATAAAGAAACATGTCTCCTCCGTTTCCTGTCCACACCTCTCCCACCAGGCTAGGGATTGACGGACGGACGGACGCTGGGGGTTTTCAGTTTCAGTGCGCCTTGTCGTCCGAGTCCTCCGCGGTTGGCCGCAGGCGTCCCTCTGATCTGAGCTGTTCCTCCTCTTCTCCTTCTTCGTCCTCTCTCTGAAGTGAACTCCCCGCCACCGGCACCCTGGGGTTCAGGGGCCAAACCGCTCGGATCGGGCGCAGGAGCCCGTGTTTGCCTTGGCAGGCGTCGGAGCGAAGAAATCGCTCTCTTCCCTTCACAACTCTGAAACATAGCGGCCATCAAACAGGGCGTAACCGCGGGCGACTGCGGGCCACCTAGTGCCAGAGACCCTGCGCTGGGCCCCTTCTGAGCACGGGGGGGGGGGGGGGGGGGGGTTGGGGGGGGGGGGGGGCTCGGGCCGTTACTCTCAACTGTCACGACACCGAAGCACACTCCATGCCCTGTGGGCCCCGCCCCCTCATCCCCCGTCCCCACGGCGACCTGATTTACGGGGCAAAGCGATCGGGTGGCACGAGTTTGTTTGCTCCATGTATCGACGCTGTCACTCGCTGATCCACGCTGAGCCGTCCAATCAGACGCTGACAAGGGCGCTGCCCACGCCTCTGTATTTACGAGGGGGTGTTAGAGGCGGGCTATTCTCCGGTCGGGCCCGACGCAGACGCCCTAATTGGGTCCTTTTTGGAAAAAGGAGAGCAAATCCCCGATGACGAACTACGCGGTAATACACCGGGCGTGAGGGTTCACATTGGGGGACCGCACACGTTCTGGGCTGGACTTTAGACGCGCTGGATTTACAGCGTGGAGACGGGGGAGACTGGCGGGGAGACTGTAGAGAGACTTCAGAGAGAGACTGTAGGGAGTGACCGTAGAGACTGGTCGAGACTGGGGAGACGGTGGTGAGAGACGAGAGGGACTGTAGAGGCTGGAGCGAGACTGTAGAGAGAGACTGTAGAGAGAGACTGTACAGACTGAGAGGGAGCAGCCTCATTAGCGTGGGCTCAGTTCCCTTTAAGAGCGTCTCGTTGACCCGGCTGTTAGCGGTTCCTCCCCGACGCGTCCGAGGTGACGATCGCCCTGTGAGGCGGAGGCTCGGGACGGTCCCACGGCGGCCGAGGGCGCTACTTTATGTCCGAGGTGACATTTTTGGAAACATAAGTCCCCACTGACAGCTGCATCTGAATCCCCCCCCCTCCCCCTGCCTCCCTGAGCCCCCCCCCCCCCCCCCGCCTCCCTGAGCCTCCCCCTCCCCCTGCCTCCCTGAGCCCCCCCCCCCCCCTGCCTCCCTGAGCCCGCCCCCCCCCCCCCCCCTCCCTGAGCCCCCCCCCCCGCCTCCCTGAAACGTGTTCTGAGCGCACATATAGAGCGTCCCGACATCTTCGATGAAGGACACGCAGTTGATGAAGGCGAGGGCGTCACTCACAAAGCCACAGCTGTGTGTGACTTAACGCGCACACACACACACACACACACACACACACACACACACACACACACACACACACACACACACACACACACACACACACACACACACACACACACACACACACACACACACACACACACACACTAGGTTACTGCTATGTAATTACATGAACATATGTTGCAATGCATATGTTTTTACCAGTAGGCACAAGAAATGGAGCGGTTGCCATGGTAATGTGTCTGTGTAAGTGATAAGGTTTTCAGTATAATATCTAAATTATTCAGCAACACCCAATTTTTTTGCTTTTTTATCAAGTTGCTCTTGTTGACTAAGTACACTACGGTTGTGTAGTGTATGTAGCCCCATTGTATAAGCGTCAATTAATTATGTATTACTCTAAATCCACCTCTGTTTTGACGTCTTAGGACGTTAGGGTGATGAGTGCATCATTATAATCCATTATTTGCGTGAAGGTATTGTTTAAAGTAACATATTTCATTTCATTTTAGAAGTAGTGACGCAATCCAAGACAAAGCTATTGTGTTTGCAATCATCTTTTGCAAACAAATTCCATAGGGTTTCTATGGAAGCACGTCTTCCCTCGCCAGACTCCATCGACCGCCTGGTTCTCTGACAGGCTGGTCTCGCCCCAACCCTCCCTGAGCGACTGTTGCATTTTCTACAAGAGAAAATTGCTAAATCGGTGTGGCAAATAACCTGCAGTCCTTTCCCGAATACAATTGCTATCCAATTTCCGTGGCTACACAAAGGATAGCATATTATTAGCTTTTCCTCCTCGCCATATTTATCGAGGAAGACAGCATGCCTACGTTTCCCTGAGTTCGGCAAGCGAATTGTTTTCAGATTAAACTTTTCAGATTATATTTCAATCAGGGTATAAAACTTTCTACCGTTGTCCTTAGTTTATGTACTTCTCTCTGTCCAGGGCCAGCCATAACTCTGCATACTTAATAACCATCACTTTTAATCAGCTATTATCATTTATGAGGCTCTTAATGAAAGCTGTGCATATCTGCAGCCTCAGGCCCAAGTAAAGAAACTCATTCCCCCGTTTCTTCATGAGAGCCGTAAACGGTTCGTTTCGCTCCCTTTACTTTTATCACGGCAATTTCCTTGTACTGATTTTGAATTAAAAAGTGGAACCACTTCAACGGTTGACACACAGACCGACCCCAGTGTCCTGAGATGGCTGGGAGTCATTCCCAAATTTTATAGTGGGAGTGGGGATTGATGCTGATGGTGTTGAGTCTGTAACAGTCTATCACACACATGTATCGTGTGTGTGTGTGTGTGTGTGTGTGTGTGTGTGTGTGTGTGTGTGTGTGTGTGTGTGTGTGTGTGTGTGTGTGTGTGTGTGTGTGTGTGTGTGTGTGTGTGTGTGTGTGTGTGACTTCTTTCCACACACTAGTTTGTTGGCTCTGTCATTGGTCAATCCTAGTTGTCGGTACCCGTCCAAGACAACCATGGCCGATCCGATTGAGTATAGGGACAGACTGTGTGTCTGCGTGCGTTTGCGGTACACCATACCAGCTTATACACCACCTATGTATCCTATACATTCAGATATCCATCAAGGACTCTCTCCCAGAATGCACTTGGCGTGCTAAACGCTAAACTTCATTGCTTGCCTCTGAAAGTGCGTTTCAACACGATCTTTCGGGGCGGGTGTATCCCTTCTCTTCCTCTCCATACTCGCGCTCTGCGAGGTTTAACGACTGCTGCTGGCCGTGTGTTCTGTATTTAGAGGGAAACCGGGGAGAACCCTCGCCAGAGGTCCCGGCGAGACATTTGTTTGTTTTAGCGGAGCCCGAAAGCACCAGGGGCCTCACAGCTTGGCCCCTGACGAGTGCAACAGACGGATAATAAACAGCCTGCTCGGGCCGTCGCAGCCGCGGAGGGGGATGGCCCGAAGAACGTTCTCGTGCGAGGGTACGCTCGGATAGGAAAGCTCCTGGACGGACACGAAGCTATGGGGTGGTTCTGGGAGAGGAACGGCATGGAATTGCGTCAGGGCCTTGTGTGTGTGTGTGTGTGTTTGTGTGCGTGCGTGCGCGCGTGCGTGTCTCGAAATCCTAACGCGCAGGTGTGAACTGAAGCTGAGGGCTTTTATTGAGGTGTGAAGTGATTCCATCGCTTATATAAATAATAGAAAAAAAGCTGACAGCGGCTGCCTTTTGACTCGGCACAAAGCTCAACACTTAATCCTTCTGCACTAACACGTTGAAAACATTAATATGACCGACAATCAATCATTGTGATGCAAATTTTAGATTAAGTCTTATGAGAATGTTGCATTGTAAAATAAAATAAGCTTTTCTTATTAAAAGTTAAGTTAAACAGAAACCCTGCTTGGTAAGTAAGGTCATCCAAAAAAACTATCTTTGTGCAATGTAGGTGGTCTTTCAAAACTCCTTCACAAATGATCAATTCATCATTTGTAATATCTGAATCAAGCAGCAGCCAGCGTCCATGCCTTTAGTACGTTCCAACAAACAGAACATATAAACAGATCCAGTATGAAGAGGCGGGCGTCAGGAAGTGAAGTGTGGTGGCGACGAATTTCCCTCCTTTTGATTTCCTAAAATATATTAAATAATCAAACCAATCCGACCGTCACCGTGATAAACAAACCGCCATCAGATGTCTGCAGACGAGTCTGTGTTCACAGCCTGACCGCCCAGAAGGTTTCCTGGCCTCGCTCTGATGTCGGCGCCGTCTAGAAGCAGCAGCGGTAGCTAGCTCCCACCCCTGTTAGCGTGATGTCTCTCCCTCGGCCAATGGGCTGCTCCCGTTAGCGTGATGCCTCTCCCTCGGCCAATGGGCTGCTCCCGTTAGCGTGATGCCTCTCCCTCGGCCAATGGGCTGCTCCCGTTAGCGTGATGCCTCTCCCTTGGCCAATGGGCTGCTCCCGTTAGCGTGATGCCTCTCCCTCGGCCAATGGGCTGCTCCCGTTAGCGTGATGCCTCTCCCTCGGCCAATGGGCTGCTCCCGTTAGCGTGATGACTCTCCCTCGGCCAATGGGCTGCTCCCGTTAGCGTGATGCCTCTCCCTCGGCCAATGGGCTGCTCCCGTTAGCGTGATGACTCTCCCTCGGCCAATGGGCTGCTCCCGTTAGCGTGATGACTCTCCCTCGGCCAATGGGCTGCTCCCGTTAGCGTGATGCCTCTCCCTCGGCCAATGGGCTGCTCCCGCCCTCCTGCTTCTGCTTCTGCTTTCGTCTCGTCGATCCCCAGCTCATTAGGGCCCCTCTCAGCCGCCTGCTGACGTCTGTCTTCCCCCACCCCGTCCCCCGGCAGACACGGGGCCCGCCGCCGTTCACCGCCGCTCAGATCAAAGGAGCCTTCCGAGCGAGCGCCGTAGAGCATGGCAAGAAAAAAATAAATTAAACCAAAAAATGCGTCCGAACAAAAGGATTCTTTCTCCTGGGCGCACATTGGAGCAATCTGCACCAAACAGCTGTTCCCCCTCGTGGGTCTCTCTCCCCCGTCCCCCTGTTCCCCCTGAATCACTTTCTCCCTCTGAGCTCACCCACCTCCCTCCCCGCCACCACCACCACCACCGCCACCACCACCACCACCACCACCACCATCACCACCACCACCACCACCACCACCACCACCACCACCACTTGATGAGTCATTCATGAGAAAAAAACAAGATCCAAAGCTGAGGCAGAAGTAGATGACTCTGATGATTGAAACATGCAGCCAACAGCCCAATCACCAGCCACTAACCCGGGCACTATCCTACACTCGATCTGATTGGCTACGGTTGCCTTTGGCTGGTACTGACGACCAGGATTGCCCAATGACAGAGGCAGCTAACTTGGGTGTAGATATTAGTGCTTTACACGCACACACATACACACACACACACGCACGCGCGGGATGTTTTCAAAAGAAAAGAGACAGATAATATAATGTCTATGTATTTATCATGTCTTGAAATAATGGTCTGTGTGCAGGTATGTGTCTGTGTGTGCAGATGGGTTTGAATTGGGGACATTCTTATTAAGTCAGGAACCGTCTTTGTTCACAATAAATGACATTGCCTGATCGGTTTGAATGTGCCTTTAAAATGATTAGCCTTGAAAAACCTCAGCTGAATAACGAGAGCAGGATCTGAGAGGCGATAACGAGCCGAAGCAGACTGGGCACCTGTTTATAATTGCTTCATTAATGGAAGGGCTAATCTGAGCCATCAGTGGGACAGGAGTTGGACGGTAATTTACTGGTAGTATGCTGTCAAGTGATTCGATGGAGAGGGCAGGAGTGACTGGGTTTATTTCTAAAAAGAAGAAGATTCAATTTCATCTGAATGAAATGATGAAGTACTGTTTCTTGCAATGACGTTTAAATCATGTTTTTGGAAACGTGCACCCATCCCAAAGGTGTGCTTAGTGGCTCTCACTCAACACCTTAAACAACTACAGCGTATATCGGCTCCAAAAATCATCTTTAGGGCATCTCACTCAACATCGAAGCAATGAACGCCAGCAAACAAACCGAATTTCAACCCACAAACTAAAAGCTGGCCCGTACCGCTGAAAGTTGGCAAACTTTTATTTTTGTCAACCCGATACCGCAAACCACATGCACGCTTAGATTATCCGATATCTGCTAATAAACATGGCTGACATTACACCAAAGTACAGCACCACTCCGGAAATGTGCCGCATCTGGCCTCGGAATAGAGTTTTAGGAATCAACGCGGACACGAGCACGTGTGGAGGAGGCGCAGGCGGTTGGTGTGCGAGGCGTGGAATTGAGCGATCGCATGTGGCCGTGCTTGATACATTGCATGTGCATCATGCACACGTGAAACTCTTCTCACATTCATCATTCGAGGGAAGCGAGTGGAGGACAAGGGCTGCAGCTAATGCCAAGAGTGGATCGCTCTCACGGCTGAGAAGCCCTCAAATAAATGGACACCTGCACACTGGGGGAGGAATCAATCGTCGTGGCTAATTGCAGCCTGTGAACCTTAATTCAATCGGAGTGCAGGGCTACTTGCACCATATGTTGTGGAAGGGGAGCACATTCACCTCCACGGTACAATCTGTAACACACGCTGCAACACATGCAAACTGTGTTGTATAACAAACGAGACGAAAGGAAGATTTAGTGCACCGCGTTGCGTGTTGAAAAGTGTCTGGCTGTAGCGAGTGCGGGTCTCTGTTAAGCGTGCGGAGGTTCGTGCTTTTTGCATTTGTAATGTGGAAGTGTGTATCACCTCCTAGCTCAAGGCACACATCTAAATGGAAGTCAGGAGGGGAAAAAAAGAACTGGAAGTTGCTTCTCCCTTCAGCCTGAAACCGAGGTGTGAAAGCGTGTTATGACCTCCTGCTCTGGACAACGCTAGAGAGACGGGGCGGTTGACCGGCTGTGCAGACGGCGAGAAAAACGTTTCTGTGGCCTGGCTTCAGCTCGGCCAGCCGTGGCACGCTGACTTTTATCAAATCAAGTTCTAAATGTGTAGCGGCAAGAATGAGGTAAAGTCGGGCAAAACCATTTCTGGACGCATTGCACCAATCATCGATTCACTTCAATTGTATTTGTATCTCTCTCGCACTGTCTCAAAGGGCTTAACAGGCCAAGTATGTGTGACACCCCCTGACCCTAGCCCCCTAGGGCAAGAAAAAACACCCTTAATTAGCAAGGAGGAAATCTGGAGAAGGAACGCAGAATGCCTAACCCTAACACTTATGAGGATTGCAATGGGAGCCAGAATTGATGTACATACATACGTACGTTGATGTATGTACGTACATACATGAACTTTTTAATTCGGGGATGGCCGTTATTCGACGCCACAGAGCTGAACATCCGTCCTTGCCCTCACTGCCTTCCGGGCCAGGCGTTCCCGTCTCTCTCGATCGGTTGGTTGACCCCTCGTCCCCCCCCGTCCCCGTCCCCGTCCCCCCACCCCCACCCCCACCCTGACCGGTGATCAACGTGGAGACATGGTTAGGTTCCAAAGAACCGTGGCCTTGCCCCGTTGGGATAGAAAGAAATCGTCTCGGGTCGAGGTTCGAGGGGAATCATCTGCAGCTCTGCGGCGGAGGCAGCTGTACGTACGATGAGAAATGTGCTTGTGCCGGTTTTTTTCGAGACGTATAAAGCATACGAATGAAGGGATTTACTGGCAGTGAAACGGAAGAACGAGCCACTTGTGTAGTATAAACACTTTAAAGTGGAGAGACTCGCAGAGGACAGCCAGTTTGAGCCAGAGTTGGAGCCAAAGTGGGCCT
>NC_082398.1:1634759-1682644 GCF_031168955.1 Gadus macrocephalus
GAGAGAGAGAGAGAGAGAGAGAGAGAGAGAGAGAGAGAGAGAGAGAGAGAGAGAGAGAGAGAGAGAGAGAGAGAGAGAGAGAGAGAGAGAGAGAGAGAGAGAGAGAGAGAGAGAGAGAGAGAGAGAGAGAGAGAGAGAGAGAGAGAGAGAGAGGAATGCCTTTGAGCAAACCTTCCTCATGGATTATTCAGGGCCGCTGCGTCGGTTGCTTCTGATTGTTTATGGGCCGATACGCTCTGACTTTCACTATCTATATTTTGATTTCTTAATATTTTTCTTTTCAGACACACCAAGGACCGTTGGTCGATTTTGACTATGTGGTTTAAATCAAAGTAAAGTAAAGGTCTCTGTTGCAGATTCATACAGTTGAGTTTTCTTTTTCTGCTTCTCCGAGGCGCGCTCGCTGAAATACAATCGCGTCCGATGCTGTTGACAGTTCTCTGAGCGTACAAAGATGGCGAGAGCGCCCTGCGGAAATAGCTTCCGCACTTACTTTGAGGGAAGTTCTTCATAATTGATTTCTGCTTATTTTTTTCATGACCAGGCTCATGGGTGCTTTGTGATATCCTTCTGTAATCCAAAGGGATGCAAGAAGAAAGTAACATCAACATCAAACATGTATACGGTCGAAGGTGTGAGATGGGGGTTGCTTTATCCTATATTCGCTCGACTCGGACATCCGGGGCACTTAACTTTATTGGGATTTCACCTGAGATGCACCCTGGTTTTAAAGTCGCACCTGCAATCCACATCTATGTTTTTGTGCCCATTTATTGACCCAGCTTTTGGCAATGTGTGCCATGCTTGTGCAATATCATTATTCCAAATTTGCCCTGTGATGTGTGATGTACAAACAGACACTAGAACACAAACACATGTTCCTGTGGCAATCTGAATCCAATTGAAATCATCACGCGGTCACCTGCACCTGTGTCTCCCCCCCAACAAAGAACTGGAGCTCATCACCACCGCTGTACAATAATTTCGCTCGAATCGGGCTTTGATCTCTTAATCAGGCCCAATGAAGGGTGGTTACCGCGCAGGAATACCTGCCACCTGGCGCCCGCCCAGGGAGGTCCATCTGTGGCACCCACGTCCGGTCCCATTTAGAACTGTGCTGACAGTAACCCCGGCAGACTGTCTTGTTCCTCACTCACTCACTCACTCACTCACTCACTCACTCACTCACTCACTCACTCACTCACTCACTCACTCACTCACTCACTCACTCACTCACTCACTCACTCTCTCAGGCTGTGTGGAGGAGGCCTTGCAGCCAGATAGACCACAGCTCTGAGCTCTCTCCCAACTCATCTCGCTGGATCCCCGCTCAGATGCAGACGTTGTCGCCTGTTTCTCTGAGCTCTCTCCAGTTCCTGGAGGTGCTTACTGTCCCAACACTTCAGTGCGTATTACACAGTTTAGTCCTGAATCCCTGGTGGGTCGGGGCAAAGCCACGGCGCAAACCAACCCTAGAAAGGGCTGCTTTAGAGTCGCTACGTCTAAGCTGGGATACAGCTGTGATAAAACACACAAACTCGCAGTTCAAGCTGCATAACATCACAGCTTCTTATTCTTGATGTTTGAGGGATTGGTTTGAGTCCCATCCCGTTAGCCGGAGCGCCGTCCCATTGGTTACTCCCGGTGGGTTTGGCTCTCGCTCCCTTTCAAGTCGCTGGTGTGAGAGTGCCTTGTGCTTGGCAAACGCGCTCCCCTCTTCATCTTGCTAATGGTCTGGCTCTCCCTCATTAGTGGGTGCGCTGCGGGCCAGCCTGGGGCAGCCATGCGTGCCCTCAAGCGTCCACACTGATGCCGTCTGTCGCCTCGCATCAGCCCTGCGGCCGCTGATTAGACGAGGCACGCTGCCGCCAACATTCCCACCGATGGAATGCTTGTTGTGATGGGATGTGCCGCTATAAATGGCGTTGAGTTTTTTTTTAGTTTTGGCCGTGGTTATGCAAGTGGTTTTTACTGCGGCCGAAGCTAAAGACCATGGGGCATAACGCATGCTGCAGGGGGTTATCAGTGGTGGTTGACGATGGCTGATGTCAAACGTTAGTCCCCAGTTTAGCTGCAGACCACATTAGTTTGCGGTCCTGGCATTCTGGACGTGTGTTTCAGGATTATGAGGTTCACAAACCAGGAGAGACCGGCCGAATTATCTGTAAGAAATTATCTTTAAAGGAGTCGCATTTTTTGATGGGTTGCTCTTTCCTCCCAAAGTCACCCCCTGTGATCAAAGTGAGAGATGCTCGCTATCGTCATGACTACAGCAGGCTGCCTTGTATAACCAAGCGTGGTATAATAAGTACAATTTGCAAATATCGTGAAGCACGTAGAACCTGGTGGTTACGAGTCAGCTCTGGGGAAGAACATATAATAAGAATACTTCTTTAGCCGCAAAAAAATGAAATGTCACCGTGATTTGATGTTCTCCTCTGCAATTATCACAACCTTTCAGGGCCTCCGCAGATTCAGTCTCGCGGCCGATAACACGACGGTTTGTGGGCAAGCAGGAGAGACGGTCGCAGTCTGTGATTAGGCCTCCTCTCTGGCTCTCTATGTGTGAGCAAGGGTGGGAGCTTTAATGCTAATAGATTATAGAATATAAATTTGTCTTGGACTCAGTGTTGCTCAGAAATATACATTGCAGAAATATACATTGCACCTCGACACTGCATAGCCAACCTCCCCCTTCTGGCCACCATTGTACACTGTATTGTGTTGCGTTGTATTGTATTGTATTATAGTACTTAACTGTGTAGCAACTGCAGTAGCTGCTATCATTGCTGTAACACGGGGAATGGGTTAGTCTAGCGATTGTTGTACTTGCACTTGGTTCTATGAACATCCTTACTGTACCGACAGCGATATATTGATGCACTTCTTATGACAAATGTACTTATTGTAAGTTGCTTTGGATAAAAGCGTCTGCTAAATGTAAATGTAAAAATGTAACATTGAAATATACGTGAAAAGGACATGACATAGAACACGTTACATAATAAATAGAAGACATTGATAACACAACACAGTGGAGCCTATTGACACGATATAGACTGCCCATGGAACTCCAGTTACAGAATACATGGATAGATTCAGTATAGCAGATAAAAATGTGCATGCAAAAGTTAGCATCAACAATAAAAACGATCCGTAAAATATATGTGTGGGGTACAGCCCGAGTTGATGCCCATTTGCGTTGCTTGTTAAGAACATTAGGCAAGGCAAGGAACCTTACTTACATAGCACTTTTCATACACAAGGCAGATTCAAAGGACTTCACATATAAACATTGTCATTCAATCATACAATTGTCATACATTAATTGAAATTGTGTGAAATATAGTTTTTAAATCTGTTCAGTCTACAATGAGGAACCCAGTATCATGGTGAGGAGGCACATCTGGATTCTTCGAAGTCACCCCGATTGATTCGTTGAATGATACCGTAGATACTGTGGGGAAACCGAAACCAAATGAGTCTGTCCTCCTCCTCCTCCTCTTCCTCAAACACCACCACCACCACCACCACCACCAACCACGAAGCGCTTTGGAACGCCTCGTCTCATGAAAAGTTGAAAGTGCCCCATGCCCCTCGCTGCGCCCAGCCACCCCCCTCCCCTCCTCCCCGTCTGGGCTCTAATGAAACAAGCCCAGCCTAATCCTCTGCAGAGAAGCAGGGCTCGCCGCAGACCGAAGGGCCAGAGACACGGAGAACCCACGCCTGTACCGTTAAATAACTGGAAGGGGCCAGGGGGGGTGGAGGGGGGGGGGTACATGTTACCCCATTTGTCTCTCGCCCAGCGGGATCAGTGTTAGCGTTTCATGTAACTCTTGGAGCGTACACACTGAGCATGAAAAACCCTCCGGTCACTGCGGGGGGGGGGGGAGAAAAGACCGAACTGCTGCTATCCGGAGATTCCAATCTCCCCGTAACCCAATCCGTGCATCGGGGTGTTGGGTGTGTGTGTGTGTGTGCGGTGGGGCATGTGTGTGTCTGAGTGTGCGTTGGACGGGGGGGGGCTTTCTTGTGTACGAGTCCTCCAGCCACTCCAGCTTGCGGTTCCTCCTGCATTCCGCGCGTTAGACACAAGCTGTCCCAATAAAACAAATAATAATCGCCGCCTGCCTGGTCCTTGCGGTCTGGGGGCAGCTTGTGTTGAGGGGGGCGGTGGGCGGAGTGGGGTGGGACGGACAGGGTTTTTCTGGTGCCAACCTCCATGTTGCACACGAGCGTCCGCGCATCCGCAAACCCAAACAGTGGCAAGCCAGTAGGCGCTCCAGACGCCAGCTGGAGTGAGCCGCTAGCAGCCAAACGGTATCGCTCCGTCAGGGCTGGATGCTGCCGCCGCCGCCGCCGCCGCCACAGGCCTGTTCATTCCTGTGGCCAGGGTGTTGTCGTCGGTTACAGCCGCCCACTCCCATCAGTTGGCCCCGTCCAGGGTGGTGGGGTGATGGGGTGGGGGTGGGGTGATGGGGGTGGGGAGTCTCTTCACAGAGCGGGGCGGAGCCTGTCGTTACCGCAGAGTCGTCACCCGCTGCCAGACCCCAGGCTGAAGGGCTGGTAGTACGACACTCTGCTGCCCCCCTCGGCAGGGCATGGACGGACAGAGCTGGTTTAATTTATTACTTTCTGCTCGGATAGGGTGAGCGGGAAGTGCGGCCGGTGTTTGCGACAGCAGCATTCGAAGTTTGAAGCCCCCGGTCCTTTTTCCTCTTTTTTTATTTCAGAACCTTTTTCCGCCAGTTGTCTCTATCCAAAACAATTGGCATTGTCTCTCCCCCCCCCAATAACGTGGTTCAGTGGGCCCACACTTTGTCTGTGTGGTCTGAGATGAGATTCGGACCCAACCTCATGCTCCCAAACCCACAGAGAAGAAGGGCTAGGATGGAAGAAGACACAGAGAGCTTTTGACAGGAAGGGATTTCATTTCATCAGCGGTGATTATAGCATGCTTATAAGGAGAGGAGCCCAGCGTCTCCTTCCACCAGAGGACGAGGTAGGAAGGAATCGGGCCTCAGGAACCAGCCCTGGGACACTGGATATGATGCATTGCAGATGCTTGACTCTCAAAGTACCATCCCTGATAATTGTGCCATAAATGTATCTCCAATGACGGTCTTTGGGTTTCAATTGTTGCTCGGCATGGCCGCATTCTGGCGGGCGTTTCTGAATGCAAGTGCCGTTTGCTGTGGAGGTCAGCAGTGTTGTGTTTCTACCACCAGAATGCTAATTTACACAAACGTATAGGGAACAATCACCGACCCATCCGGGAGATGACGAGTCGGTCCTTCTGGAACAAAGGGAGCTTTTGATTGACAATATTGCCGAGTCCTTGAGCGTGCTAGCGTAGTTTTGGTCAAGAGCGGAACTTTTAAAAGGAAACCATGTTTTTTGGTTACCAAATTGCAAACGCGCAATTATCTCTAGGGGACGCAGCGCGACATGTTTGCCGGCCGTCTATTGTGCCGTTGACATCGTTGGTCAGCGCATCTGCGGCCATGTCTCCTCTGTGAGCCTGTTATTCCGTGATAAAGGCTACAAAAAGGAGTTCTGAAATGTTTTTTCTGTGTGGGTGATACCACAAAACGAGCCAAACAACCGGTGAAAGAAAAAGCCCAATTTGAGCAGCTGCCATGGCTTGTCAACATGCCTCGGTAAAAGCATGACTTTAAGGCCACAATTTAGTCTACCAACAGTAAAAAAAGGGAGTTGGATGTTTCAATTTTTTTGCGACCAGTATTTTCTTTTTCCCAGAGCTGTGCACCAACCACAGCACTCCTTTGCCCTCTACCTTTGTCCTTTAAACTTAAACACCTGGGGATGGGAAGCTTCTAATTCATTATTCTTTCTGTTTTAGCGTGTTGCGTTGATTGCGACCGGATGCCTGGCATGTTGCAGTGATTACAACTGAATGCTTGGACTTATAACGGTTAACCGTCCAGCACCCCATCACCGATTTCAAATGTTTCGCGTGTGTGTGTGTGTGTGTGTGTGTGTGTGTGTGTGTGTGTGTGTGTGTGTGTGTGTGTGTGTGTGTGTGTGTGTGTGTGTGTGTGTGTGTGTGTGTGTGTGTGTGTGTGTGTGTGTGTGTGTGTATGTATGTATGTATGTATGTATGTATGTATGTATGTATGTATGTATGTATGTATGTATGTATGTATGTATGTATGTATGTATGTATGTATGTATGTATGTATGTATGTCCATCAGTTATGGCCCCTTCTCTACATTCCTTCCTTGCTCATTAAGGGAGTTTTTTCTTGCCTTTTTGGGGGCTAGGGTCAGATTGGTCGTCATAAATATATGGCCTGTTAAGCCCTTTGAGACTACCTGTGTTAAGGGCTATCCAAATACAATTGGATTGAATTGGAAGGCCCCGGACGGTGCCCGGCCCCGGACGGCGCCGGCCCCGGACGGTGCCCGGCCCCGGACGGTGCCCGGCCCCGGACGGTGCCCGGCCCCGGACGGTGCCCGGACCCGGACGGTGCCGCCCCGGACGGTGCCGGCCCCGGACGGTGCCCGGCCCCGGACGGCGCCGGCCCCGGACGGTGCCCGGCCCCGGACGGTGCCCGGCCCCGGACGGTGCCCGGCCCCGGACGGTGCCGGCCCCGGACGGTGCCGGCCCCGGACGGCGCCGGCCCCGGACGGTGCCGGCCCTGCTGTCTGCTCCTCGGCTCCGGTCAACACGCCGAGCGTCCAGCCTTCCCGTTACGTCTGCCTCCGCAGCCAGAGCCAACGCGGCCACACAGCCCCATTCGTTTTGGGTTTAATGACTTGTGACGGATGGAAATGAAACGGTTTCGGTGTATAGTTTGTGGTGCCCGGGTTTTTAAGTGCAGGTTCATGAGGACTTGTAGTTTGCCAGGTGCTTTTAAAAGCCTGTCCACCGTCAATCCCCTGGAAACAGCAGAGAGGATTCTCTGTGCCGCGTTCATGCGGGGGATATTTTAGTTTCAGAAAAATAACTTTTATTACACAAAACGCCAATAGAACACAATCCTGAACCAAGCGATGCAGGGCCGGACGCGTGGTCGCAGAGCTGCTCAACGAAGTAATGAAGCAATTGCATATCCTTGAACAAGAACGTATACATTTGTGCACCATACAATTCTTCAGTGTTGCTAGAAAGACCTCACAGCATTAACCTGCACGATAAATCATCACTTTGAGTACGTTCTCCAATTCAAAACGTTCTTGTTCCAAGTCGCTGAACCCTTGTCTGTTTCCGCTCAGTCTCGAGTCTGTGGAGATTTCTGCGGAACGACTTGGGGCTGGACTCGTCGGGGCGCTTGCATAACCAGTGAGAACTGACCCTGGGTCAGTGCTTCACTCGATACCCGCAGCCAGGCTTGTATACAGACTCCTCAGCATGTTCTGAGTGCTGGCGACGACTCGTACCCTGGTGTTGATCTCTGTATGCATCAGCGGTCTGACTTAAAAAGGGCGATAACGTAGCGGCCGTCTGCACAGGCTTTTTCCGCCAGCCTGCTTGCCCTTTTTGCTTTTAGTCGTATTTTGTCCAGCTCAGCATTTCTGTGCCTGAAAACGTGCTATCTTGTTGAAATGTGGCGACGCAGCGATAGGTGCGAGGCTACTTCCATGTAGCCTGAATCCTGAGATAAGAGTTTCTTGAATATTCTGGAGAAATATTCTTAAATTTTTGGCAGAATATTCTTGAGTCTGAGAACTGAGAATTGATAAAAAATCTGATATATATGCATTATTGTATATGTATTAATATACATTTTACATTTTATTTTACACTTTATTAATTTGTTTTCACCCCTTTGATGATCCGTAATCATTGCCATATTCACCGTCATAAGATTCAGAAGTCTAATATTTAATCAATTACGCTCGACATTAATCAATATTCAATAGATCAATACCGACCCCCCTCATCCCTCTTTATGGACGATGGATGCCTGGAGAACCGGTCTGAACTAGACCAGTTGTAGCGTGAGGTTTTGCAATATTTAGCTTTGGCCTGGCCAGTGGAAGGAATGGGGGGGGGGGGGGGAGGGTTGGGGGTCACTGGGGGTCAGCACGGCGGGGTCAAAGGGTTAGGTATCCGTGCGGACCCCGTGCCGGGGATGGCGGCGGGGTTAACAATAGAGCAGTCATCGGGCCGCCGCGGGGGCTCTGCAACACGCAACCCGCCGGGTCAAAGTCCACGGCGGGAATGTGCAGGTGGGCCGCCGCCGCAGTAGCAGCAGAGCGATGTGCGTTCAAGATGCTCCCCGCTACCGGCCAGCGCTGGACAGAGGGTCCAGCAGTCTGGCCGACTGGGAATGTGAAGCAGAAGGTTTGGTTTGGTGTTGAGATGCGCAGTGGGATTGAGAGAGTAACGGCGTGCAATCAAGTTTTTAGAATTTCTTTATCCGTCTTTCCTTTTTGACATGAGTAATGGATAATAGTTTTACAGTCCTACTTTTATTTTTTTAAGTATGGTTCATTGTTGCATTCCTCGTAAATGTGCTTGTTTACTTTTTGAGTTTTCCCGCAAAATCCGGTGATATATCCCAACGTTTCCCGACGTTTCCCACCGTCGTGCTCCACATGATGCACAGTTTCACGAGCCCATTACCTTGAATTATCCACAAACTGCCCTGACTAGTAACAACAGTCCACCCACACCGAGACCTTCACCGGCTGTCACGAGCAAGCAGGGGGAGAATGAGAACTCACTCCCCCCTCCCTCACTCCCTCTCTCCAAGGACTGGGAACCCCCAAACCCCCCAAACTCCCAAACCACCAAACCCCCCAGAACTCCAAACCCAGTCCAAATTCACGACCGTCGATAATTTACCAATCTGCGTCTCACTTTGCAAAGTCAACATACTCCTGGCCACCAATTAACTACTGCAGTATCCTGAGTCTGGGTAAACGATGTCCGTAATTACGCAGTCGTACCTCGATGTGCTCCACACTACAATAACATTTCTCCTCAACCACAATTATCACTCTGAGCCGCGGAGTGAATCAGAGCTGGCCTCTGCTGCCATGAAGCTCTCTGGGGCCGCCCGGGCTCGCTCCTCAAACATATTTACCGAGCTCTTTAATAGACTCGCTGAAGGGGGGATTCTCATCAGGACCCCGTTTATTTGTTTTCAGGAGAGACGATTACTTGCTTTGTTTTTACGTTAACATTGAGGGGATTTTGCAGATGCTTTTATCCCAAGCGACTTGCAACCATTCGTTCCCACATTCACACACAGATGTGTCCATCATGCAGGGCGACAGCCAGCTCGTCAGGAGCAGCAAGAGTGAGGTGTCTTGCTCAGGGACACCTCGACACTAGGAGGAGCCGGGTATTGAACTAGCAACCCTCCGGTTACCAGTCAACCCGCTCTGCCTCCTAAGCTACTCGCACCCGTTTTTGTATCAGTAGGATGCAAGGCTGATTGAGATGGGAGACATTTTGTAAACGTGCAAACATATGGATGAGGATTCTTCAGCAGCCTAGAAACGATAGACGACTCTTATTCACTGCCTTGCAAATTCAAAGATGCGCTGACACCGACTGGAAGTGATGTTGCATAAAGTCATTCCCACTAATGTATGCAGGAACATGTTGTTTATCTATGGGAGCGAGGCCAAAAACAACAACAGCATCAAGACTCTGGGCGCCTGTCTGAGCGCGGCACAAGGCCGTCGCTCTAACATTGTTCTTTCGAGTAGGATTTGGAGCTCATCATCAGCGTTCTGAATCATGCGTAGGATTGGTGATGACAATGAAACTATATTTAATGGTTCTTTATTTCCCGCTTGAGTCCTTGCATCTTGTGAATGTCTTGCGTAACCGAAGGGTCATGAAGACATTAGGGATATTTTTTCCTGTAGTAGTATTGTACGGCAGCATGAGAAACCATATGTCTGCAACGTTTGAAGCATTCATTGAAATCGTATATAAATGATACACACATGTGATGCAGGTTGAGAGTGCTCTTCATTGAGATACTCTCTGGTGGTCTCCTGGGGGCAGTATACTGTACGAGGACAGATGGAGCTCGGGGGGGAGAGTGTGGGGGATAGGGCTTTAATAGAGGGAAAGAGGGAGGAGGAGGAAGCTGTAATACAGCAAATTAGCTCTCTTTATTTGCTCTGGCTCCTGTGGTGGGAATGGTCAATAATGAGGTGCTCTGTCTGACCTCTCCCGGTCTCCCTCCAACCCCCGGTCTACGTTTACAGGTCGAATGGCCTGGTTCTCTCTCCCTCTTTCCCTCTCTCTTTATCCATCTCTTTCCTTCTGTCTGTCTTTATCTGTGTCTTTCGCTATTTCTTTAGTTCACACTTTTTATTCGTTCCCTATTTCTCGCTTTTCTCTTTCCCTAGGACACTCTTTTCTCTCGTTCTCTCTCTTTTTTCTCTCATTCCCTATAGCTCTTTTTAAAACCTTTTCCTATTTCTTTCTCACTCTCGCCACCCCCTCACCCCCTGGCTTTTCTTCACTCTAACCTGTCTCTCTCGCTGTCTCCCTCTCCCTCTCTCTCTCTCTCTCTCGCTGTCTCATTCTCTCTCTCTCGCTCTCTCTCTCTCTCTCTCTATCTCTCTCTCTCTCTCTCTCTCTCTCTCTCTCTCTCTCTCTCTCTCCCTCTCTCTCTCTCTTTCTCTCGCTGTCTCATTCTCCCTCTCTCTCTCTCGTCCTCTGTTCTGTAACCTGGCTCTCCCTCCCTCTCTCTCTCTAACCTCTAACCTGTCTCGCCACTGTCTCACGTTGGCTTGCTAATGACCCCCCCCCCCCCCCCCCTCTGCCCTCCCCTTGTTTTCTGTCTGTTGTGGTCCGCAAGCTCCCCTTGACTGCAAGGCGTTCACGGTTTTCTATCGCATCCCATAAACAAACAACCAATTACCCAGAGCCCCCCCCTCCCCAATCACCGCCGTAATACTTGTTGTTTACGCCGGGGGCTACAGGACTTTACTGGAACTGCCCCCTTTACTGTAAAGCCCTGCAAGAGGCCGCACTTCTGGGTGTTTTCTGCTCACAAGATGTTGAATGAAGCAGCTTGTCGTTCAAGGAAGTATTTACATTTACATTTAAATTTAGATTTTGGGCATTTAGCAGATGCTTTTATCCAAAGCGACTTACAATACGTACATTTTTCAGAAGAAAGAGAAACAATATATTGCCGTCGGTGCAGTAAGGATGTTCATAGGAACAAGTGCCAAGCTCTAACAATCGCTAGGTTAACACCATTCCCTGTATACAACAAAGACAGCTAGGATGAGAGCAAGTGTTCCTTCGGAGGAACGGTCTGATTCTAATCATTTACACAGATCTGTACGAAGACAAATGTTTCCCGCACGAGGTCTGCCCTCCTAATCATGGGCTTGGAAACAGACCGTTTTCTCTTAGTTTTTCTTTATTGGTCATTTGGAGGGCGGGCGCGCATTCTTGCGCCAAACACTGAGGGAAACTTCTTTGGTGGTTCTGTGTGAACGCAATCAATGTGCCGGGCCTGGGTTGAATCAAACGCTGTGAGCGTTAACACAGAACCTCTGGTTTTTGCCGTCGCTGCACCGGGCTCCATCAGGGTTGAACCCAGAAGCGCCACGCAAACATCTCGGGATGCTCAGAGGGAGTGGACGAAGGTAGAACGAATTAGACAGACTCCACCCCCTCTCACTTTAAGCCACTGTTGGGGTGTGTGTGTATTAATGGCTGGTACAGATTTTATCCAAAGTGACTTGAATAAGTAGATTTGTCAGAAGAAAGAGAAGCAATATATCTCTGTCGGTACAGTAAGGATGTTCATGGAAACAAGTGCCAAGCACTTACGATTGCTAGGTTTACTCGTTTCCCATTTACACAAAAAGAGATGGGGTTTGGGTTTCCTTGCTTCTTTTTCTGCAGCAAGGAATCAGACTTTCTCAAGACCAATACGGACTTCTGCAGTGTAAAAGTCTAATATATGTATTTAACACCCCCATCTAAGTTACTCCAATAGATATTTCATTAGCACCAAAAAAATGTACTTTCTACTTGACTTAATAAGTGACCTTCAAACTAGAAACCTAATCAACATGGTGTGCATCCCCCTTCATTAATTCATGCTAAAATCACTTAGATCCTATGCCTGGAAAGACACGGGCGATAATTAACTTCTGAAGTCAACACTTTTAATTGAAGAACAGTTGGCATCCTATTCAATTATAATTGTTCCAATCATAATTATCCTGGTAACCGTGGTGAGGAACTCCATTAAAGATTGGTTCTGGTTGATGAACCAAAGTCCTTGCGTTAGTCTTGACAGAAGTTTCTTGCGACATATTTCAAAGTTATAGAAAATCAACCGCGCTTGTTTTGATCGTCCAGATAGTCGGCCATCATTTAATATCGTCTTTGGAAAAAGTCCAAACTAAAAGACCAGGAGAACATCGCTGGAGACGTCGACGCAACAACCGAGATGGAGCGGACAAGAATATGATAACGAAACCAGATGAGAAATAAAAGATAAATCTCACATGGACTGAAATGGCGAATGTCACATTCGGTTTTCGCTGTGAAACAAAACAACACAAGTGGAAGCAGGAAGCGGCTGCGGCGGCCATGTGTCTCAGCAGGGCCCCTGAGTGGAGCTCCGAGGAAAGCAATATCTGCTTATATCAAGCTGTCAGCACCTGCCTGCAGCTCCCCCACCGAGCCCAGTGGTGAAGTCAAAACAGCAGAAGACCTTGTTGTGGAACGTCTGACCACACACACACACACACACACACACACACACATAGAGACAGACAGACACACACACGCACGCACAGACACACACACACACACACACACACACACACACACACACACACACACACACACACACACACACACACACACACACACACACACACACATAGAGTCAGACAGACAGAGACAGACACGCACGCACAGACACGCACGCACGCACACACACACACACACACCGAACAAAGAACACAGAGACACAAACGCATGCACACTGAGACACACACGCGCACAGACAGACAGACACACACCGAACACAGAGACACACACGCGCACACACACACACACAAAGACACAGACACAGACACACACCCACACACACACACTGAACAGACACATACCAACACACGTGTAAACACACACACACACACGTGTATGCACACACACACAGTCACGAACACACACACACACGCACACACACACTCACAATTACAAACCCTCTTTCAGTCCTTCAATGCTAAAGCCCTAGCCCCGCTCAGACCTCCCCACCCACCAATACACATCATTTGTAGCTCTTTGTGAGGACCTTGAGTCCCGGAGCTCAGACCCAGACGGCCGTACCACCTCCCCCCCCAAACGGTGGACGGAAGGGGGGCTCTTCTGCAGATCGTCCTGACACATGCTGAATCAGACACGGTCAGGAACCAAACCTTCCCCAGGTGGACGACCCAAGCCATGGTCAGAGGATGCGTCTGGTGCCATGGCGATTGTCATGCGTGTGTGTCCGTGACCGGGACGTTTTTTTTAAACCCGGGGAGACGGTGAGAAGAGAACCAACAGCACGGTTATTTATGATGGAGCGCAAGTGGTGATGTCGTGTCTGCGCACTGCCTAATGTGGCCCTTCATGTTTTATTTATTTTCCTCGAGGCATTGAGGCTTTGATTCAGACGAGAGCTGGTTCTCAGCTTAAGGAGCAGACTAACGGCTCTCTGGGGGTTGTCAAGACGGCCGTGACAAAACGCAGATCTGCACTCATCCTCCTCCTGCTCCTCCTGCCCCTCCTCCTCCTGCTCCTCTTCCTCCTCCTACTCCTACTCCTCCTCCTCCACCTCCTCCTCCTCCTCCTGCTCCACCACCTCCTCCTCCTCCTCCTCCCCTGTTGCTCCTGCTCCTCCTCCTCCTGCTCCTCCTCCTCCTGCTCCTCCTCCTCCTCCTGCTCTTCCTCCTCCTCCTCCTGTTCCTCCTCCTCCTCCTCCTCCTGCTCCCCCTCCTCCTCCTGCTCCTGCTCCTCCTCCTCCTCCTGCTCTTCCTCCTCCTCCTCCTGCTCCTCCTCTCCTCTCCTCCTCCTCCTCCTCCTCCTGCTCTTCCTCCTGCTCTTCCTCCTGCTCCTCCTCCTCTTCCTCCTTCTGCTCCTCCTCCGCTGCGTGTCACCGGGCTGAGCTGGGACTGACGGATCGGGATGCTGCCAGGGTCACAAAGAAAGAAGCAGTCTAGACTTCCTGTTTTGGGCTTCTGACATGGTGGGGCCGACAACCGGAGAGCACTTTGCGAAACAAATCCCATGATGGGACCGTCCCATACCTTCCATAGGAAGTGGTCGCAATGGGAGTAAAACCAGGCCAGCTCCCAGCAGTGTGTAGCGATTGAAAAACCCTATTTTGGCCTTGTGGGTGTGATAACAGGTTATTCCCAGGAGGGTGAATGCTTACCAAACACTGGCTGAAATGTGACCTTCGCCCCCTGAAACAAATCAATTGTGAACTTTCTAATCTGTGTGTTGGCTCTTGTGGGTTTGTGGGTCAGATGGAAGCTTCAAACTCAGTATTACCTCATTTGATAAATGACATTCAACGTTCCTGACAATATTACGGGAGGGACTAACTGGCTCTTAATATAAACCATTAGAGCTTCCTAACCCTTACTGTCACAGCTGTGTTATCTGTTTTAAAGCAGTGGTAACTGCTCCGGCTCCAGCTCCAGAGATCATCGTTAGATCCCCATAGATCTTCGGCCAACTCGCCGAGTCCAGTTCCTCCATTAAATCTGCTCAATTAAACATCCAAGTGACTATCTAATAACGGGCGCTCTGTAATTAACGGAGTCTCCGAGCTGAAAGCCCGACCTGACGTTTTACAGCACCATGGATGTACTCTGAAGACACACAGGCCGCAGACAAGCCCACGCCACAGCCCACATCAGCAGCACTGAGCTCAACGCCGGCCTGGCCCATCCACGCCCGGGTTCAGAAACGGTTTAATCAGGACCGTCCTCTGCCCTGGTTTTATTCCCCTCAGCGTAGGGCCGTAAACAAGTGTGTACAAACCATTATCTGCTGATGCTGGTGTGTGTGTGTGTGTGTGTGTGTGTGTGTGTGTGTGTGTGTGTGTGTGTGTGTGTGTGTGTGTGTGTGTGTGTGTGTGTGTGTGTGTGTGTGTGTGTGTGCCCCATAGATCATCGTTAGATCCTCATAGATCTTTGATGTACGCTCACGCGCGCGTGGGTGTGTGTGTGTGTGTGTGTGTGCCCCATAGATCATCGTTAGATCCTCATAGATCTTCGATCTACGCGCTTGCGCGCGCGTGTGTGTGTGTGTGTGTGTGGAATTGGGGGTATGAGGTAGCATAATGCTAAGCTCCCCTTCCAAAGGATATAAACATGAGTGTGCTAGGCTCCTGGTTGGAGGCCAAGGCGCCGTAAAAGAGTTCCCCGAGTTTTATTAGATGTGGCACGGGCTTCAGAGTGCGCTGGCCGTGTTTAAGGGCTCGAGGAGCAGGAGCTCCCATGTGACGCGGTACGATCCACATGGGAAATACACTGATGTACCTCGAAGCTCACCGCACATGGACGCCATTATTCCCGTTTGACTTTGAACACGCTGTTTACAAATGGATGTTGTTGGAGAGGGACTGCGTTCAGACTGTGGTCGGATCAGGAATAAAGATTATTCTCTGCTAAGTAGGGGGCGATGGCCAGCAATATTCTTCTGTTTCCATGGCAAACGTTTCTTCCATCAGTGCTGTTACTATATGTGCATATCTATAGCTTATTGTCAGGTTATATAGCTTCACTAATGATATATGGACCGTGTGAAGGAGCTTATTTTTAGGATATTAATTTAATCAATGTGTTTAACAAGCATTAAAAAGCAGCATCATTTATAACCTCGGGTAAATCGTCTGGACTAGACTGGTTTAGACTTTTTGTGAGGTTAAGGCCAAAGTCTAGACTGTCTCTCTTTGCATTGTACTCATATACTGAGTCACCGTTCAACCCCAGCTCACAAGTGGAACACAGTTCCAAGTTTTCGTGGACAATATGTGGTTACGAACAACAGTCGTACGTCGATAATATTGCGAACCGTTTCGGCCAGTGCCCTGCTGGCCGAAACAAATGATGAACACGGCACTCCGATTTCTCCTGAGGGGAACACATCACAATAGAGTTCTGTGTGTGTTGTCTTGGAATCAATGGCGACTAAAACCCTTGAGAGACAATATATTGACTTGTCAAAGGTAGGGACAGTGTGTTCTAGTTGGAGTATCGAGTTTTGGTTCAATATGCCGCGGTGCGTATGAAGTGGAAGACATTCTGCATGGTTGACAATGACACCGGTCCAAACCGATCCGGTTTTATTGTTTTTATTTGGGCTGCTTTGAAGGCCGGACCTCCGAAGGCACTTGGGCACTCTCCCCCTTTTATCGTCGGATCTCTTCGGGGTTACTGAGAAACTCGCTGCTTTCTTTTTCATTTCTGGTCAGGACTGGAGTGTGGTCTCGCTAGTGATGTCACTGGCGATGACAACGCGCACAGACACACACGCGCACACACGCACACACGCACGCACGCACGCACGCACGCACGCACGCACGCACGCACACACACGTCTCATCCTATCTTCACCGAAGCCCCTTGAAATGTCGAGAACACGAGGAAGAAAGTGCTTGTGTTTGTTTGACGAGCTCATGGGTGCCCGCCCAAAAGGGTCTTTCTTCAATCAGAGAATTAAAGGAGCTGCTTTCTCTGTCGTGGACGGCGGCCTCGTTCTGTCCATTAAGGCGCTCTGTAGTTTGATCAGGCAGCAGCCGTTATCAATAGGGAGGGACACCGCGGCTGCCTGCCGCGCCCGGCACATGAAAGGGAATGTTGTTTGGATGAAAATAACGACGATGGAGAAACCTTTTAACAATTAAACTCATGCGTTCCTTGAGCAGAGTGAATGTGCGCTTTTTCATTCTCGCTCTCGCTCTCTCGCCTCGCTCACTGACTCTCTCTCTCTCGTGCTTTCTCTTGTTCTTTCTTTCTCTCTCCCTCTCCCTCTCTGTCTCTGTCTCTGTCTGTCTCTGTCTCTGTCTCTGTCTCTCTCTCTCTCTCTCTCTCTCTCTCTCCCCCCTCGTTCTCTCTCTCTCTCTCTCTCTCTCTCCCCCCTCGTTCTCTCTCTCTCTGTCTCTCTCTCTCTGTGCTGTGGGCCATGAAGGTAATCCATGGTAAAACGAGCCCTACGGCCTGCATGGACAAATGCACAAGCTCTAAATAAGAATAGATTTTTATCGCTGCCTTTATCCAGGAACTCAATAGCGGCTTTGTACACTGGAGGATTTTCTTCCCCGACTCGCCAAATGGGTGGCCTGGAAAATGGCATCCAGGTTCGCCTCGTAAGCCATTAAACCAGAAGACACTTTTTCTGAACCTCTGCGTTTGTTCCTTGTTTATCTAGTATTGATCGTGGCGCGGTTTTCACCGCCGTGCCACGGCGTTTCGGCCGGTTTGTCTTTCCCTGATCAGGAGTAAGACTCACTAAATCTTTTTTGTGAGAGAGTCAACCGAAGTAAAGTGCATGGTTCAGGTTTTTGTTTGGTCTCAGAACCAGAACCTCAAGAACCTGCCAGGGTTCTTGAGTTTGGGCTTGTCTGATTGGTTGACGGGTGTTTGTTGCCAGCCGTGTGGAGGGCAACCGATTCTGTAGAGCGGGTGTTTGTTAGATGCTCCCGTTAGAGGAGATGTGCTGGAAGCATATTGGGGTGTGTTAGAAATACTCCAATCTGGGGTATTTTTTGTTCAAAAAAATTTAACAGAATTGTTCAAACCACGGTTGATGCGATGCTGGATGTTAGTCCCTCCACAACTACTTGCATGGTTTCCATAGCGACAATGATGCCTAAGGTTTCTATAGCAAAATTGAAGCCTATTAACAACAAATCTGGATTTCTTTTTAATTCTTGTCTTCTAAATAGTTTTCTGCACGACCTACCGATGCCACACTTAGAACAACAGCTACTACTTCCAAATAGTGTAGAAGAAATGTTTTTCTTAAGCGGTGAGGAAGCTCTTTAGAGGCCGACATGTCAACCATTAAAACTCACATTTGCTAGGTCGATGTGACATCCTTTTAAACGTGTGTTTCTTTTTTAAAAAGCCCCACAGAAGCCCTCCAAGCTTTCACGGGGCGCTCTGAAAGCAATTTGTAACACCCAGTGACACATTCAACTCTGTTTGTTTGGATACTTCGAAGCTGAAAGTGTGTGTGTGTGTGTGTGTGTGTGTGTGTGTGTGTGTGTGTGTGTGTGTGTGTGTGTGTGTGTGTGTGTGTGTGTGTGTGTGTGTGTGTGTGTGTGTGTGTGTGTGTGTGTGTGTGTGTTGTAGAAGTGTGTGTGTTAGTTTTGTAGAAGTGTGTGTGTGTGTGTGTGTGTGTGTGTACAGCACAAGTTTGTGTGTGTGTGTGTTTGTGTGTGTGTGAGTGTGCGTGCGTGTGTGCGTAAAAGCGGAGGGTATTCACTGAGAGCTGGTGTTTACACTAGACCCGTCCTCGCCAAGTCTGAGGGCTGAGCTCGCCTGGGCCGACAGCCCGCTGGTATTTGTGTCGTCTATGCCCCGACTCCTCCCGGATCTCTGCCGCGTAATGAGAACAATATGGATGGCAGAGGCCAGCCCCCCACCCTACACCTGACACTGCAGGTCACAGGGGACTCAGGCTGTTGCCCTCTCCCCCCCCTGCTCCCTTTGACCTCTGACCTGGTCAGTTAGAGTGACACGTGAAAGGGAAACATGACCTCCCGCCCAGACACAGGAACACAGAGAACCAGACACTATCACAACAGGCCTCCTGCTGTTGCTCCACCTCTGGCACTTTGTCGGTGATGAAGTATCGGACCGGGCCTTTTGTTTTCTCGGCTCTCTGTACGGCCAACGCTGTAAGAACGAAACTCGCTGTCTGAGAAATCGGGAAAGAACCAAAACCAGCTGCTAGCATGCTACGCTCCAATCCCGCGGCGCGGCGGCGTCTGCCAGTCCCTGGCGTAACGCGCCCCAACCCCCCTGGTGTCACTTAGGATTTGCACACTTGTTTCTCTGGCGGCCCACATCGGGGGCTTTTCGCTTTCTTTCTCTTTCCCAACAATCTATTTTTCGTTCGTTCCCGACTTTCTTTTTTCATCTTCTCCTTTTTTTTTCGGTTTAATGCAATTACGCTAATGCGCTCGCCCTCCATATTGCATTAAGCCCCTCTGAACGTTTTGATTACTTTGGCACGCGGACGCCCGACCGCTCGCCTTTGATGTCCGCCGGGGCATGAAAGCAGCTGACGCCGCTCAGCGCCGCTTTCCCGGCCAGCCGCCGCCAGCGCCGCCGCCGCCGCCGCCTCATCGAGGACGGGATGGGAGCGCCAGATGAGGAAGAAGAAGGGGAAGAAGAAGTGTGGGGCCCCCACATGGTCCTGATGGAGGGATGTGAGACTGGTTGGGATACAGAGCACGTTGTCACTGATGGAGAAACACGAGTGACTCACCTGGAGACGGAGGGGGCCTTAAGAATGTGTTATTTTGCTTTAGTATAGATCGATACGTGTGTTTCTGTGTGTGTGAGTGTGTGTGTGTGTGTGTGTGTGAGTTTGTGTGTGTGTGTGCGTGCTGTTGTGTGTTTGTGCGTACATACGTGTGTGTATGTGTATTTGTGTGTTTGTGATTACATACGTTTGTGTGTGTGTGTGTGTGTGTGTGTGTGTGTGTGTGTGTGTGTGTGTGTGTGTGTGTGTTCAAATGTATGTGTGAGCGTTGCTCCGAATTTTCATGAAGGTTGTTGGTAGAATTCTATTTGCAAACAGTGAGGGCCACAAGGCAGGGTGCTGATGTATCGGACCGATTTGAAAACCAGGGTGGACCAGGGTGAAAGTATTATTTAAATAAAGATGAATTTGTTGGCCTCCCTAACTGAATGCACAAACGGATCCAAACCGGGTTATGTTTTCCACTGTGAATATGAATGGAGGGCATGATGGAATGGCTCTCGTCTCTGAGCCCGCAGCACAGGCAGAGGGGGAGAGTCCTGCAGGACAGGACAGGATATTGGTTCTTTCTCTCTCCCAGTCCTGTGAACAAATAGCCCTCATCACGGGGAGCTAATGGCCCTCAAGAACAACCGGCGCTTCGTTTGGCTCCTGAGTTCCTGAAAGGAAAGATTGACCGAGGTTTTGGTTGGAAGCGTGTGTGTGTGTGTGTGTGTGTGTGTGTGTGTGTGTGTGTGTGTGTGTGTGTGTGTGTGTGTGTGTGTGTGTGTGTGTGTGTGTGTGTGTGTGTGTGTGTGTGTGTGTGGGGGTTTGAGCGTTGACGTTTTTTTCCGCCCGGCGTTTGACATCACAGGATGATGTAGTAGGAGAAGGTCAGGGGATCCCGGGTCGGGGATTCCCCCGCTATGGCGGTAACGGCCCACTGTGTGGGTGGGTGGGTGGGGGGGGGGGGGGTGGGGTGTAGGTTGTGTGTACACAATGCGCATATTATGTGTGTGCATGATGGGGTAAATGCGCGTTTGCATTTGTGCCTGTGAGGCGCTGGATGGAAAGACAGGCTCAGCATGTGTGTGTGTGTGTGTGTGTTTCAATCATGTGTGAGGCTGTGGGGATTGTGTAGCTGTGTGTGTTTGTGTGTGCGGGTGTGTGTGTGCGTGTGTGTGTGTGTGTGCGTGCGTGTATGCGGGTGCATAGAGTTCCCAGGGCTTGTGTCTTTGGAAAGGAACAAATTGGCACTTCTGAAACCTCTTAGAGAGTGTTTCCTGGTAATATTACGGTAATATTCCTGGTAATATCGCACTTTTATTCCTGGTAATATAACGGCGATATACGTGGCATTGTTGCAGTGATAAACGTGTAATATTACAGTAATATTCTCCGTAGGACTCCTCAGTCTTACCCCAGCTGTCAGCTGGTTCCACATGCGAGGGTGTTTGTGATGCAGGGTTTACCCGGAGGGAGTAAAGAACGGCCCATCAAACCGCTGGTGTTCTCCCTGAAACGGGGCTCTGTCTGTCAAACTCTGGTCGTGTTGAGTTGATTTTCCCGTCTATTGTTTAGGGAGAGGAGGGGAGAGAGGGGGGGGGGTGGTGGTTTCGCCAGAGCAGAGATGTTTTGATGCGACTCAATTTCACGGACTAGCAAGTTTTTTAAAAGCGTAATCATTCCATGGCTCTGGAGAACAAACATAACATAATAACATAAAAAAGTTTACTATCTCGTCGCAAGACCCATCCTACCTAATGGAACCTGACGTTTCTCTTCGCCCGTGGGTTCCAGAAGCTTCTCTCGGGTTATTTAGCTCCAGTGCTGGGTGATTGGGCGTGTGGCTGGTGTCTGTGGCCTCAGAGTGAGCCACACTGGGCCGCCAGAGCTTCGGTTGTGGCATCAAGATCACTGGTCGCTGCGCCGCCACAAGCTAGATCATTTGGAACATGGAGGGAGTAAAGCTCTGCGTAAAGGGTGTGTGTTACTGTGTGTGTAAGAGAGAGGTATGTGTGCGTTTGTGTGTGTGTGTGTGTGTGTGTGCGTATGTGTGTGTGTGTGTGTTTTTGAGTGTTTGTAGGCTCAGAAGAAAGTTGGAAAGTGGGGCTGAGGCATATAAGTCTAATGCTCGGATAGAAAAATACAAAATGTCAAGTATTTCAGTTTTGTAGTGATGACATTCATCGATCAATGTCACGCGTGTGTTCTACCGACGATGGAAAACCCTGCTTTTCTAAAATGCGTTTTCCCGAAGATAATGACACACACCCAGTGGACGTACTGACGCTGAACGCTGCGATTAACGACTCTGGGCTGCAGGGGCGAGGGGTACGTGTTTGTCTCCCACAGCGAACCCTAATGCTTCAGGACAACACACACACACACACACACACACACACACACACACACACACACACACACACACACACACACACACACACACACACACACACACACACACACACACACACACACACACACACACACACACACACACTTAATGCTCCAGGATAGAGGGTGTAATTGAGCTCTGTCAGGCCAGAGCCAGTGCTGGGGTCGACTCCGCTGACTTCATCCCCTCTAAGAACCGCGGCCGCTCCGTTCTGCAGGGCTTCATGTCCCAGAACCTGGCTCAGCATCTTCAAATCCATCCGTCTGCATTGCACATGCGCGCACACACGAGCATACACACAAATCCACATACTTCTGCACACACGCACGCTCAAACGTAGGCAGTTACACGCGTGAACACACTCAGGATAACACACATGCAGGAGTTACACGCGTGCTCACACAGACGTATGAACACGCACACGCACACACTACGGTTGCTCGCACATCTCTCGCACACAATCAGACCTATCAGCGCACACACTGACAGAAATGTGCACACATGCACAATCACACACAAACACACACACACACACACAAACTCAATCGAACAAACTCTTTAACACACAGAAATATGCAAACACACACACACACACACACACACACACACACACACACACACAGATGACCCCTCAGTGCACGTGTCTCCCCCATGGCTGGGGTCCAGCAGGTCATGCAGAAGTCACTGGATCTCGTAGTAGCGTCGCTGCTGCCATGGTAACCCGACACCCGACCAAAAGCACGCAGAACCTTTTCCACACAGAAAGCCGGGGTTCCCGAACAGGAGGGGGGGGGGGGGGGGGGGGGACATGGGGTGTGGGGGGTGTATGGGTCGGGGGGGGGGTCGTTCGGTTTTCCTTCATGCGTTCTGTCTTCCGTATCCCCCCAGGCGTCAGAGTCTGATGGTGACATTAGACGACACAACTACAGAACGACACAACCGGGTGCTTTGGCTTTGGTCCACACACACACACACACACACACACACACACACACACACACACACACACACACACACACACACACACACACACACACACACACACACACTGTTTTTCTCTCATGCTCTGCCATAGAAACAGATTAGAGGCACTAGTCCTTGGTCACCCGTGGAGGTTATAGTGTGCGTGCGTGCGTACCTTCGTGTGTGCGCGCCTTCGCACGAGCTTGAGTGTGTGCCTTTAACTAAAGGATGCTAATCTCCTACTGTTCTGCTTGTCAGCATCTCACGGCCTCATTAGATCTATTGATGTTCCCGTACAGCGCTGTAGCGCTCCTAGGTCTCGCACAAGCCTCAATCAATCACCCATCGCGTGCTAATCAATGCTCCCTGCGTAAGGACTTACTTCCTCTCTCTCTCTCCCTCTCTCTCTCTCTCTCTCTCTCTCTCTCTCTCTCGTTCTCTCTCGCTCTCGCTCTTACTCTCGTTCTCTCTTGCTCGCTCTCGCTCTCTCACTCACTTTCGTTCTCTCTCTCTCGCACTCACTCTCGTTCTCGTTCTCGTTCTCGTTCTCTCTCTCTCTCTCTCTCTGTCTCTGTCTCTGTCTCTGTCTCTCTCTCTCTCTCTCTCTGTCTCTGTCTCTGTCTCTGTCTCTCTCTCTCTCTCTCTCTCTCTGTCTCTCTCTCTCTCTCTCTCTCTCTTGTTCTCTCTTGCTCGCTCGTGGAACTCTGCTGGGATTAATTAAGACGCTGTCTCACCCGTGACCTGCGCTACTCGGGGCTAAGGCGGTGTGCGGCTACTTTGGCCGCTCACGTAGTTAGCGAGGACGCTAGCTAGCACCGGCCCCGTCTTGCGAAACACTTTGTCAAATCCTGTGAAGGTTTTTTTTTTACTGCAAAAGGGAACAAAATGTTTAACAAATGTTTTGGCGTGGATTATGCCTCGATTCCCATAAATTACCACAGCTACAATGACTTGGAAATTGGCTCTGGCGAGTTTCAAAAGTACCACAGCAGATCTCCAACGGCAGAATGTAACTTTGTTAAAGTTTTTTGGGGGGGAGAAAAAAGGAGCAGTTGGCCTCCGCTGCAAATTGCCCAACGGTCTCGCCAAGTCCAACTGGATCGATGGCTTACGTTGTCTCTTTCACAGCGAGGAAAAAAAACGCCAAAACTCCTCTGAGCAAATTAGATTTAAAAGGCTAATTCATTGGATCCATCCCTCCCTTTGTGTAGTCTTAAAAGAACGCTGTATCCCTTTCTGAACGATAATAAAGACTTGGGTTTACGGGACCTCTTTCACCACGGTGATAACTCTCGTTAAGATTGATTCTGATAAAGTCAGGAGGGGCGTTCCTGCCAACCTACCCCCAGCTACAGTTCAGTGGGGTCTCCCCGCGGGCGAGGTGTGTGGGGGAGGGGGTCCGCGGGTGAGGTGTGTGACGGGGAGTGTGCAACCCACCCCCAATCGGGCGGGAGTGGGTTCTTGTTCCAACCCGACCACAGTTCGTACAGTTCGGTGTGTGTGTGTGTGTGTGTGTGTGTGTGTGTGTGTGTGTGTGTGTGTGTGTGCGTGTGCGCAGAGGTGGGGGGGTGTAATTGCAGTGCGCTGGCTCTGTCTCCAGTATCCCGGCTCTCGCCGGCGTTGCCAGAGGAGAACACATTGATCTGGAAGGTGATGAAAACGCTCTCTCTCCCAGCGCTGGGCTACTTCCTGCAGGGCCGGCCAGCCTCCACCACGCCGGTCCCTGGCTCTCCTCCTGGATGAGCATGCATCAAATCTCCTAGCCTGCAGGAGACGTACCCATCCAGACGTGTGTGGGGTGTGTATGTGTGTGTGTGCATCAAAGTAATCGGACTGGAGCTGGTTGTTTTGTCAGTGATGTTCAAACACCCTGTGTGTGTGTGTGTGTGTGTGTGTGTGTGTGTGTGTGTGTGTGTGTGTGTGTGTGTGTGTGTGTGTGTGTGTGTGTGTGTGTGTGTGTGTGTGTGTGTGTGTGTTGTGGTGCATCTGTTTCGCGTTCGAGTGCACGAGGCGTTCGCATAAGCACACACACGTTGGTGTGCAGCGCGTGTCCCCTCATAGCGTGTGTTGCGGTATCCTCGGTGCGTTCCGCGATGTACCTCCAGCATCCTGCCAGAGACTCCGCTGGGCATGGGAGTCGGTGGGTGCAATTAGCGAGGCAACGGGCAGAGCTATTCCCGTCCCTGGGGTTCACTGGAGGAGAAGGATGCCTTTTAAATGGCCGCCGTCACCAGAGTCGGCGAGCTCGCGGCGGCGCTAATGGAGCCTGTGATAGAAGCCTCTTCCCCTTCCAAGAACTAAAGGAAATGACCTGAGGCTTTAATGAACTGATGGCTGGCACGGGGACGAGGATGTAGAACACGACCTCGGCGTCTGCCAAGGAACACAACTTACGAGGAACTTTTTTGTTATTATCGTTTTCTTCGACACACGTCGGCGGGTACCAAGAGGCCGAGCGAGAGACCACGCCTCATTAATTTGTTTCATTCAGCGTAGGACCAGCGATTAATGATCGCTACTTATATATGATTAGTTTTGCATTACTGTCGGGCAGAGCCGAGGGACACTCTGGCAGGAGACACGGAGCCAGGGTCGGGTTATGGTTGAGCCACGTCGACGGAGAACCTGGCATTGGCCAATCACAGCACGGAATGTGTCATGGCCATTCGCGAAAAGCTTGCCGCGAGATTGCGGTCGCAATTCCCCTCGATTATCGATCGTGGAGAAGTTGACTGGAAGCCGCTCAAGGCTGTTGGTACATGTTCACATCAGTTTGAGTTCAGGGATGCTTGGAGTGCGGGGGCTGTGGGGGAATGAGGCCCCCCCCCCCCCCCCTGTTGGTGGGAGGCTGTTACTGGACGGCAGAAAAGTCTAGAAAGTGAACAAATATGATTGATTGCTGATTGTTGTTTAAAACGTTCTTGAAGCAGTGTGAGATGAGGTGGGCCATTCAAATTAGTACAACCGTAAAAAGTATTTGATATGGCGTCATTATAACTTTCTGTCAGCTACCCCCCAACTATTACTGACTTCCAGCTTCCCGTTGAATTCCCATATTCCCATATTATAAAAAAAAAAATAGTTTCAGGGGAGATTCCAAATTGAGTTGAAGAAAAGTGCCGGTTAATCCTCAGCGTTTATCATGGTTCTGACTGGGTAGGTTCAGTGCATCACTGTGCCATCCACAATGTTTTCTAAGCGAGGGGATTATGTCGGAAAAGGCGGTAATCGTAATATTTATTCAGGAAATTATATTAATGACCCTGCTGGAAATTGGACAACGAAGAGAATACCTTCCCCATAAATGATGAACATTGTGAAATTTCCTCTGCTGATATATTTTTTCCGATAATCATTTCATGGTTTGGCGCGGAAATTAAAATTTCAGGAGAAATTTAAATAAAGACCGCTCTTTCCTTCCAGGAGAAATTGGTATTTGACTTGCATTGCCAAACGTCTTTATAATTATTTTTTTACCATGTGGCATAATTATGACGGTAAATCCAAACGTTAGCGGTGATCAGCGAAGAATCAAACAAAACGCGCTGGCTGTATTCGCCCATACGGGATTCCTCTATTGTCTTTCCAAACAGGAGAGAGCGGGCCGGCCCAGAATAATGTTGACAGTAGGGATGCTCTGTGAGATGGCGGCGTCGTTAACGGCCAGATTAGTTGCTGACCGCCCTGGCATTCAACGCTGCTATCAAATGGTCGGAAAATTGAAAACCTCTAATTTCCACAAAGTTGAACTTCCGTTGACATGAGCGATGCCTAGCCTGCAACAAATCCCACTCCTCCATCATTCCCAGTGGTGGATGAAAGAAATCCCAGTCAGGGGTTATTAGCCAGTGCAAGCCATGTGCAAGGTACTTAACCCCTCTGAAGCTATGACCATCAGAGACAACACTACGTGAATGACGTCTCCTTTTGTGAGGTAAAGGAATGTCATTATTCCCCTCTGTTAATGGGTACAGGTTAGGATAGGACTGTGATCCGATCAGTTTCACCTGTCGTGCTGCCAACGAGGCTGATGTAATAATCAAGCACTTTTCGTCGATAATGTGCTGTGCATTCTTCTTTCTTTAGCTCAGACTTTTTGTCAGGGTAGCTTGCAAAGTAAGTTTAGTGGATAGGGTGTTGTGGCTAGACTCCAGCGAAAAGGTTGTGCGTTTGAACCCTAATCTTCACCTTGCATTCATGCTAGGTGATCAAGGGATGTAGGCATCCCTTGAGCAAGATGCCTCACCGCTACCTGGGAAATAAACATCTAAACACACAGCGAAGTGAGTCTCTTTGGCTTCGAGGCTCTCCTGAGCCATTTAGGTAGAAAAGATCCGAACACGGGGATCGGCTGAGAGTGGAGGTTTCTGCAGAAGAAAAGCTTGCCTTCTCCGCATCACATGTTTACCCTACAGATCTTCACTTGTGTTCCCCGCCGCTCCCTGAGCGCGGTGCCTCAGACGTGCAGACGATCCCAATCTAACCCTAAAGAATTACCCAGCTCCCTTCAGACCCACCGTCTGCATCTCTAAACGCTCTGAGACGCACTCCCCAGATCCTCATCTCTTGGGAAGGGGGGGGGGGGGGTTCGGTACCTGGGGTAAAGAATGGGTTTGTCTGTTGCTGCTGCACGAGGCTGAGAGATTGAAGACTCCACCAGTTATGAACTGCCTTTGCGGGGTCAGGTCTCGGAGTAGCAGCGGTGATTAGCGTGTGGTCTGCTGATGTCAGACGGAGCTGCGGCAGACACCGTGGGTTCAAAGCCACGTTCGAGAACGGGCCTCTGCTCCGACACATGTTGCTAATATGCTGTTGTGCGCCGTTGCGCAGTGCAGTCCTCCTTTGAGTCTGCGAGGGTTGTTATTATGAGTGTTTACAAAAGGACCACGTCTTCTTGTTTTTTTTCTTCTGCCAGGAGCTTTCACTTTCTTCCTGAAAAAAGTTAAAGCCTTGGTCACGACTTTTTGTTCCGAAACCCAAATCCTGTAATAAGTGCGTCGTTAAAATCGCCCCGGTCGTTCAAAGCCGGACTGAACTGTGTTTGCTGCGTTCGTTTCAATGCATATCTGAGCGAACACGAGGCCTTCTGCAGCCGCTGAAGAGGAGGCAGGCGGTGGCGGCAGAGCCAGGGCTGATTGTTAGATTGCGGCTCAATTTAAACGTCTTTCCCCCATAGCACAGTGGGCCAGTGTTTGGCGGATTAGCATTTCATGTTTTGATTTATTCATTGTCATGCAGAGTACCGAGGCTCTTGGAGCACACAAGAGCAGAGTTTGCCAGATCTCTCCGCAAAAAAAAAAGCCATGCATGGTTGCCTCATAGAAAGGCAGCTCTCTGGCGTTGACCTGGATAGCCACCGAGCTGTCCCTCGCCACCTCCCACGAACCCAGCCGTCTATGTCGTTCAGAGGAGAAGGGGGTTTAGGGAGATGGGTTTAGACAGAGTGTGGTCTGGGGAAACATGACCCCCCCCCCCCCCCCCCCAGCCCCATGGACACCTCCGTTCTCCTCCGATTGTTTGGAAGCCAGGGGTCTCTTCCAACAGGCTTCCCAGGAATGTAGACGATTTTGGACATGGTTTACGAATAACAAATCCTAACTCTTTTTACTGGCAGGCTTGGAGGGATGTGACTTGAGCTTGTGTTTGAGATGCATGGCAGTGTTGTGATACAACCGATGTAAACCGTCGGTTCCACCGCAGACTAACACGAATGAAGTACCATTATTTACCTTGTTGTAAGAAAAAGCACATGTAGAATCCAAGTAGCATAGCCACATAGCTAGCAAGGGGCAGCAAAACAATCGATTTTTTTAAGAGAACTTCTTCACACGTGCAAGCACAAAGAACCTTTGTCTGAGATCGCCTGCAGGATAAAAGTGGCCAGCGGATTTGCTGTATGGTTACTGAATGTGTCCGAGTCTGAATACGTTGAGGGGAGACGTTGGACGTTGTGTCTGCATGACTCACGTGTAAGCTCTACCGTCGGGCGGTGAGCCGCTCAGCCTCCGTGTAATACGTTGATTGCCCGGATTGATTTGGCGTGACGGTAAAACGAAAATAACTCTCACATTGGCCCCTGGGAATGTTTTTTTATTTTAGTCGAGTGAACGCACGCCACGAAATACAGCGAGTCCATGTTGTTGTTGCTGTTTGCTTGAGTGAGGACTGCGTATAATTCTGCCGCTGGGCTGTGCGAGTTGATTGAATTGTCATCAGGGTAGGGAACCAAATCGATGCATGTTTTAAAGAGTCTGAAAGTTTTGTTTTCGTCTTTTGCATAGTTTGAGACTCTCCGGACATTGAGCACAAATGGCCCTCATTTGTGTCAATGTATTCCACATCCCTACATAAGATTTGTTTTTTTGTTTACATGTGTGATTTTATTTTTCTCACACACATCGTTTCTTACTGAAACTCATTTGTATGCACGTGCTTCCAGCGCCAGTTTGAGTGATGGAAACACGTGAAGGACGTTTGCTCAATGTGTTGCTGCTGCTGGTTGAATTCCCTTAGCGTGGTGAATGGGAAGGTGCAGCAAGGCACACTGCTCCCACACTGTTAAAACAAACTCCTCATTGGATTTAAGCTTTTATTCACTTTAGTCTCGTTGATCAAATAAATGTGCAATGCTTACATACTTTTATACAATACTGTGATTCCTCGGGTCGGCGGTGTATTTACTTTCAGCCTGGGAAGTAAATAGACGTTTACATTGCTGCCATACCAGCGTGGTTAATACAAAGCAGATGGAACTGGTTTGATTACATTGGTGGAAGGAGTTGTGGTGCTGTACTAGCGGGCGGAGGTCATCCACTGTTTCACTGCGCCTGTCCGCTGCAATTACATTCGGCCGGGGAATATCTGAGATATTGACAAGATCTTGTTCTGCTCAAATTATGGAATTAAAAAAATGAAGTGCGCTCGTTGGCGAACGAACAACGAAATCGGACGTTAATTGCTTTTGAACAATTTTGGTTTCTGCTTCGTGTAAAAATGCCGCCGACCGACGCCAAGACTACACGAACCGACGCTAAAGAGTGCGGCTCGGGTATCAAACGAATGGTGTTGTTTTACGAGCTCCTTGTTGTTGCTGCCGTAAACCCTGTCCAACGAGAACACGGGCGATCCGCCGTGGCGTGGCACTGTGCCACCGCTTCTGTCTAGCGCAGGACACAAGAAGCCCGCACCGCAGAAAAGGAGGACGCTCCACGTTAGTCCGCAACATTCCCGGCCCGGAGGGTGTCAGGCGGCCGTCGGGATCGCCATGGGGAGACCCGCCATTAGCGGCAGAGGGCCTTCTTCATGGAGTGCCGAAACACCCAGAGGAAACCGAGCTGCGGAGGCGTGCTTTGGTCCCTTCGCCGCCGGGGCCTTTATCTTCTGAAGGCATCCGAGGGGGAGGCGGCGCTGGGGGCTAATCCAAACAGCGGAGATCCGCGCGGCTTTGGGGGCCCAAAGCCTCCATTTGGCTCTTGGGTTACACGTCTGCTAAGGGGCTCCGTTCTCCTCTTTTCCAGACACTGTGGAAAGATAACAAGGTTTTGATTCTGCGTTGATTTTTTTCACGTTGTAATCTTTGTTTCATCGGTTGCTCACCGGGTTGTGTACAAGGGGAACGCACGCCGCTTGCTTGAGCGCTCGTGAGGGCCCGTGGGCGGGGAAGAGCCGGGGCAGAATCGCTGACACGTTGAAACCAGGGGGACGGTGGGGGAGGGAGGGGGAGAGGTGTATGGCAGGTGAGAGTTGGGTGGTTAGATTTGCAATTAGCACAGTCTCGCCGCCCTTCAACTGCTATTCCAGACACAAGTGTGAAGTCCTCCTTGAGAGCTGAACTTGACACCGATGCGAACTGATGATCTGCAAACCAAGCATCGCTCCCCTCTCCCCTCTCACCTCCCCTCTCTCTCCTCTCTCACCTCCTCTCCTCTCCCCTCTCTTACCTCCTCTCCCTTCTCCTCTCCCCTCCTCTCCCCACTCCTCTCCTCTTCCCTCTCTCACCTCCCCTCTCCCCTCTCCTCTCTCCTTTCTCCTCTCTTACCTCCTCTCCCCTCTCCTCTCCCCTCTCTCCCCTCTCTCACCTCCTCTCCCCACTCCTCTCCTCTTCCCTCTCTCACCTCCCCTCTCCTCTCCTCTCCCCTCTCCTCTCCCCTCTCTCACCTCCTCTCCCCTCTCCTCTCTCCTTTCTCCTCTCTTACCTCCTCCCCCCTCTCCTCTCCCCTCTCTCCCCTCTCTCACCTCCTCTCCCCACTCCTCTCCTCTTCCCTCTCTCACCTCCCCTCTCCTCTCCTCTCCCCTCTCTCCCCTCCTCTCCCCTATCCTCTCCCCTCTCCTCTCCCCCCATATTATATTCGCCAGCTCTGGTATTCAGATCATCAGTTTTGTGATGACAAAGTGCTATTCTGAGCCCTGTCGTAACGGAGGTTTACCAAACCCTTTTGATGATGGTTGTTCACACCGTGGACGGGTCTGAAACCAGATCTGGATACGATTGGTTGGAGTGGAGTGGGGGGGACGGAGGGGGGGACTTTAGCCGTTTGTTTGTCTTGGAGGTGCCACACTTTCAGTCTTCATTAAGGTAGGCCGATGGCACAGTCAGGCTACTCTTAAAGTTGTCAGACAAAACAAGCTCCAATGTCGGTGTTCCCAGACAGTACGCCATCTCCCCGCCAATCGACCCCAGAGTTCAACGGCAGTTTCAACAGGAGGTTTCCCCGGGTCTCTTTCTGGAGTTCACTTCAACAAACGGCCCGCATGGCGTGGTGTCCTCCCTGCTCGCTGACCTTCTTGAGCCAAACTGCAAACCTTGTTCTCCCAGTTTGGATTCTCTCCCAACTCGGTTCTGTCGTCTGCCGAGAAGCACGACGCTTTGAAGTCTGACTAATGGAAAAAACGTCAAATGGCGTTTAATTGTTTTACTCTCCCGAATAAGCCATGGCAGTGCGAGAGAGGGCTGTGGGGGAATAATTGCCATCAGAACAAATGCAATATCAGAGCATCAAAGCCCCAATCGACGACAAAGGAGGAGAGGAGATAGAGTGAAGAGGATGAAAGCGGAAGGCTCCCCCTCAGATGGCGTTGGTGTTCTGTCGGTGTGATTAGACCTTCAGTCCTGATCCGATGTCTGAAGGCTATAGGTGGAGTTTCAAGAAACATGAAAAGTGGAACAGGGAGGAGGAGGCTGCTGTTCTGTTCTCACACCGACATGTTGTCTCTCTTATGTTCACAGGTCCACCGGGAAAGCGAGGAAGACGAGGCCGAAACGGAGAACCCGGTATGTACCAGTGTTTGTTTTCACGAGAACCACAAAATGGACCTCGCTGTAATCAGGCTGAAGCAATAATAGAGCTACAGAACCGGAGTAATTGATACATGGGAGCTTTCAAACGCGGACAGCGTCTGAGGGCCAAAGCCAGCGCTGGGGTGTAATTTGTGGGCAGAGGGTGCGAGAGGTCAGGTGGATCCCGTTGCTTTAATGGCCGGTGAGGGCTTGGAACAGCAAACCAGTGGGCTGGATTGTACCTTACGCAAGGTGCCCGGTTCTTAGGGACCGTCTTCATTATACGGCCGTTTGCAGAAGAGGCCAAAGTCAACCCGGTGTGGCGATGCGACTATGTACAGCAGTTTAACCTCTTTGGGTTTACGTCGAAGCCTTTAATTGTTTCAGTCATAGATCGACCTCCATTTTGTTATTAATCATTTGCTGCCCAGCTTCAGAAATACGAAAAATTTGTTTATTTATTTTATATTTAGTGTGTTGGCTTGGCTGCTCGTCTCACAAAGCAAAGCAATTTAAGCCAGTACATGCCTTTTGAATTCCAGACACATGTGACCTCAACTCAATTATTATATAAAATGAAAATACAGAATGATTGACAGCAGAGTGAGTCGTAGGTTGCAGAGTGAGTCGTATGGAGAGCTTGCGGGGGCTTCAACCCAAAGCACCTCGATTTGCCGCTGGGAAGCGGCAAATCGAGGTGCTTTGGGTTGAAGCCCCCGCAAGCTCTCCATACAAACCACTAAAACCCCTCATACCTCATACCCCCCCCCCCCCTCCGCCCCCGCCGCTGACTCAGCACACCCTAGTCTCGGTCTAGCCCTGAAGGGACAGGTTCTCCCATCCCCATCGGCGCCACCAGCACCGACCGCCCTCGGCCCGGCAGACATGAAGTGTCTCCGTAAATTGAATTCCCAGCGTCGGGGGGGGGGGGGGGGAGGCAGTGAGTGGGTCTGGCAGGTGGTTTTATCTGCACCGCGCACACCTTGGCTGTGAGGCTGATAACGCCGTTCGCCGCCGCCGCCGCCGTTAGCCCCCGGCGCTAGGCCGAGGCGCCGCGGTCGGGGCGCAGGTGAGCGGCCGTCAGCGGCCCAGAATGTAACGAGTCTTTTCCAGAAGTACGCACACGCGCGCGCACGCACGCACACACATGCGCGCGCGCACACACACACATGCGCGCGCGCACACACACACACACACACACACTCACACACACACACACACACACACACACACACACACACACACACACACACACACACACACACACACACACACACACACACTCACACACACACAAACTCGTGAGAGGGAGAGAAAAAGAGGGGTGGAAGAGAGAGGGAGAGGGACAAAGAAACAGATGGAGTGAGAGACAGCGAGGGAGAGATAGCCAGAGGAAGACAGACAGAAAGAGCAAGACAGAAAGAGACTGAGAGAAAGAGACACGGAGAGAGATAGAGAGAAACAGAATGGGAAACAGAGTGGGAGAGAGGGAGGGAGAGGGAGGAGTGGGCAGGCAGACCGCATAAATACAGCGAATAGAAGGAGAGTGTGAGAGACACAGAGAGAGAGAGAGAGAGAAATAAGGAGACAGACAGCACCAGCCTAGTACAAGTTTCACTTTCGTCTGTGACAGAGCCAATGTGGGTTGGTTCCGCAGACTAGATAATGTTAATCATTTTATTTCATTAAGTGGCTGGTGGCTTCTTTGAAGTATTAAATGCAGTTTTCAATGAAGGACCAATAAGTGAGTTTAACGGCACCCTGAAGTGCTTGGGTTGCATTATTTAGTCTCAAAGAGATGGGTCCGCAATTCCTCCGGAAAAGTGAGATGGGAAATAAAGTATGATGAATGAATAATGTTAAAAGCTTATTAATTACTAGTCTCTAGACTACAGCTTTTCAAACTATTTGTCTATCTTTATCCCTCGCTGTATCTCTCTCTCTCTCTCTCTCTCTCTCTCTCTCTCTCTCTCTCTGTGCCACTCTCTCTCTCTCTCTGTGCCACTCTCTCTCTCTCTCTCTGTGCCTCTCTCTCTCTGTGCCTCTCTCTCACTCTCTCTCTCTCTCTGTGCCACTCTCTCTCTCTCTCTCTCTGTGCCTCTCTCTCACTCTCTCTCTCTGTGCCACTCTCTCTCTCTCTGCCACGCTCTCTTTCTCTGTGCCTCTCTCTCTCTCTCTCTCTCTCTCTCTCTCTCTCTCTCTCTCTCTCTCTCTCTCTCTCTGTGACAAATAATAGTCTCTCCCTCCCTCCAGAGAGACAGGGACACAACAAGCAAACAAACCCACTCATCAGTCACTTACAGCAGCACAGCATTACGCTGCACACTATGGGACCACCAGAGTGTGTGTGTGTGTGTGTGAGTGTATTATTCATAATAAGCCCGTTCAACTTTTCATTCGCACCGGACACAGCATTCCGCCTGCAGTGCAGGAGGATTTGGGAGGTCTGCTCTGAGGTTTATGGAAAGCGAGCATTACGGACCGGGGAGCGAAGGGGAGAGATACTGCGTGTGCGTTACTGGTTTTATGACCTGTGTGTGATGAGCAGCAGTCACGGTAGCTTCCTCTGGCTGCTATAACCGTTGTTCCAGTTAAATGTCCGCAGACAGTCTTCAGTGTTCCCTTTTAGTTTTTGAGGGATTCTTGTTATAAAAGCCTTCTGAGGCTCTGAGTGATACACAATGCACTCGGATTTGTTCGAAGCCGTTGCTTTGGTTAGCGAGAAGTTTTGTGTACATTTTAATAAGAACATCGTACCAAGGAAGTGCATGACTTTGCCTGTCGAATTATCCCTAGTAGCTTTGCCATTGAATAAAAAATAGAAGTGCCGTAGGTCCACTCAGATCAGTGTGGAGTAGGTCTTGGTTACTGGAAAGGACTTGCATAGTGCTATAAATGTAAATGTGTGTGGGTTTGTGTTTGTGTGTGGCTGTGTTTGTATCTGTCAGAAACTTGAGCCGTCAGCAAATGCTTTTTTTTACAGTGAAAAGACTTCTTCGTTAGTCTTGTTTATTTACCATTGGCTAGTGGCTAGGTTCAGCATAGCAAGATGGCGGTGTGCTCGCGGGGAATAAAAGGTTTATTTGCGCACGACAGCCACAGATTCAGCACGCGGTTGGCAGGAAAGCTTCTGCACAGCGGGTGGTCAATTATAGAAACATGTCACAAGTTTCCCTTTCCCTCCACTCTCCCCCTCTGCCCGCAGAAAAATAAATGTCCCTAAAAGTGAATCATCTCTGCGGCAGAGCACCTGCCGCAGTACCAAGGGAGGTGTGTGCTGGATATTGAACAGGGCATTTACAGACGCTTTCCAAAGCGACTTAAAATGAGTACATCTATACATAAGAAAGAAAAACAACAATATATCACTGTCAGTAAAGCAAGGACGTTCATAGAACCAAGTGCCAAGCACTAACAATCACTAGGTTAAGCCATTCCCCGTATACAACAGGATTAGACGCTACACAATGCTTGCGTACTATTGTTAAGTGCAAAGACGTACAACATACCTTAAGTGCGTACATAAAGCGCCAGGCTGTTGCTCTATGGAGATGGCCACTGCAGCAGAGTGTGCGTGTCGTGTCGAGGCCCCCAGGAGCCGGCAGCAGACCTGTGTGCACCGCTCACATTCAGTCGGAGTTCTGCTGGCTGGCGTTGACCGCGGTGCGGCATAATGAGGAATAAATCAGAAAGGCCCCGGACTCGCAGAATAGGAGAATAACAAGGCTCTTACGAGCTGCCGCTGTCTGAGAGGGAACAGGCGTTGCTTAGGCTTTGTTTCAAGCTCCTGCGATGTGAGAAGTGTATGTTCTCGTTTGCACGCTTACCACCAAACAGCGGTCGTAATCAGTCGGGGTGTTGATGACGTAGAAACCTTTGTTAAGCGTATGGGTTTGCTTGTGCGTTCGAGTGATTGGGTCCACTTCCTCTCCTGGGCTGATTTTGTCGTAGGCTCTTGGCGAAAGCAAGGAACTCGTGGACAGCAGCGCAGCAGAAGAAGGGAGCAATCACATCGTAACAATCCATAAAAGTGGGCCTTGAAGCTTCCCAGCTGTGGGAGCACTTTAGCACTTTCCTTTTCCTGCCACCGGGGAGACCTGGTCTGGCTGAACGGCTGCTGGTTCGAGCAGCTGGTTAGGGTTAACGAGGACTGAAAAGGAGAGAAAAGGCCTTCTGAAACGCGGCTCTTTGAACGGTAGTAATTAGGAGCGACAGCGTCATCTGATATCTCCTTGCTAATGCCTTCTGCGTGTTTGTCGCCTGCCCTGTCACGAGGAGTATCACTGTTGGGAATGACCCTGAGTGATCCTGTGACTGTGACAAAAGCAACACCTGGATTCTGACCGAAGAAATGTTTCTTTTTTAAGTTTTTCCAAATATATTTCCTTCGATGTTTCAAGGTTGCAGCCTCCTGAAGTCGTTAAATTGGAGCCAGTTTCCAAACTCTGGATGTGTGAGCAGCACTGCTCTGGCGGCCGAGAGGGAGCAGGAGAGTGTTGTTGTTGCAATGCCTTTGTTTAGGACTGCGGGGTATAAATATAGGTGTGAGTCTTCAGTTATGCGGCAGAGGAATGAACCAGGGGGTTGGGAGGGAAGTCTTAGCTTCCGGACGCACTTGCAAACGCGTTTGTCTGCACGCAGGTCAGATGACTCCCGCTGTCATACACGCAGAGGGAAAGAACAACTTTTAATTATTCATTTTTTGTATTAATCATGTTACTCTGTGATCTGATGAAAGAGCGAAGACTCCATTCCCATGTGCATGTACACACAGACAGACAGACACAGACACACATTCTTTGCCCTTTGTAACCGATTTAAACTAATAATTGTGTTTTTTTCTGTTTCTGTTTCAGGAACTCCAGTAAGTATGACCTCTTCACTTCATCTCTGGGTGTCATGGCAACGGTAAAGGTAAACACTGCGAAGCCCAACTGTCGGTCGGTTGATGAAGGCAGGAGCTACAAATATCTGATGGGTATCATAAAGGGCATTATTACTATTATTGGTAGTATTTTCAGGCTCTAAACTTAGGCTCTGAGCTATGTGAAGTTGTTATTAACACGAAAGGACCCCAAAAGAGGAGACACCATCCTTGAACCGCACGCGGTATTAAAAGTTATTTTCTGTCTTCCCCTACTCTGACATGGAAGAGTGTTCCTCACGGTCTGAGGAGGTCTGAGGTTTAATATCCTCACCACACGAGCCCCCCAGCAGAACTCTGCCAGCTCCATCACACAAACCCCTCTCACCTCATCGCATGGCTGAACCCTCACAGGAAACACATGGGGAGGCTCTGCTCAGCTTTACTGGAGACCAAGAAGAAGATATGTCTCCATAGATATATACACAGAGATACATAGAGAAAGAGATCTCTATATCTATAGAGGTAGATTTCTAAAGATAGAGATCTCTATAGCTGCAGGAGATATATATCTATATCAATATAGATATATAGATAGAGCTATGGCGATAGATCTATAGATATAGATAGAAGATAGATAGATAGAGATAGATCTATATATCTATAACTCTATCTCTACAGCTGCAGGAGATGGAGATAAATATCGAAATGGATAGATAGATAGAGTTATAGCGATAGATACATAGAGATAGGTCTATAGAGCTAGATTTCTAGAGCTGCAGAAGATAGAGATAAATATAGATATATATCGATAGAGCTATAGCGATAGATCTATAGATATAGATAGATAGATAGATAGATAGATAGATAGATAGATAGATAGATAGATAGAGATAGAAATCTGTATGTCTACATCCATATAAAGACTGGCTGTCTGGACAGTTGGCCGTAAGCTGTTGGAGTCACGGTGTGTGTTTTATGGAGGCGTGAGGGCGCTCTGTTAACATTATTTATAGTGCCGTGGGGGGGAGGGCGGCGGCAAGATGGAAGCGGCGTGAGTTGTAAAAGATGTAATTGAATCCTCAGAGCCCCCACACACACACACACACACACACACACACACGCTCTGTCCTGGAGGCAGCAGGCGGAGGTAAGCAGGAGCAGGTGGTACCCCGGTTAGGCCAACCCCCCAACCCCCTAAGACCCCGGCCCCCACACCCCTGGCCCCTCAGGCCTACGATGGGGCCCCCACAGCCCCCGCCAATGACGAGTCTCTCCGCCTAGTCGCGAGCTGTGATTGGTCCACGGAGCCGATAAGATGTCGGCTGATACGTTTCTGTCTTCAAATCCCATAGACACGCAATTAGACAGATATATATTATATTATAATCGATATAATAACTCTCACTATTCATATTTCATCCTGACCAATAAATCTTAATGGTAATGTTGGCTAACTCTGGAGTGTGACTTCATGGGTTTAGTCAGTGATCACATGATTGGACTATTGCGGTTGTAAGTGCCTCGATGTATTAAACCAGAGTCGTTCACTGTGCCTTTTAATTAATCAATAAACACCAATGAGCGGAGCTTGAGAAAGACCTTTAAACAGTAATATCTGTCTATTTACGGCGCCTTTGCGCACGGTTAGGTAAGTGCAATGTTAGTACGACATTATGTATGTACTCAACAATCCATCATTGTCGAGTGCATATTCACCATCATTCATCATTCATTTACCGACTGATTAATGCCGATGCAGTTTTCCGTGTTTCTGTTTGAGCGTACGGCGGAGTCGAGCGAGGACAGAGCTTAACGATCCTGGTCTCGTCCAAGTTCGTCATGGAGGAAGCCTTATTGCTCCATGAAACCTTCACTGGAGGTCTTCAAAGATGCGCCGATAGTCCGATGACTCATCCTCCGGTTGAAAGAAATGAAGCCCATGGAGAAAGCAAGAAAGGAAGACGGCAACGAAGCAAAGCCGTCTGATGTGGTTTGGAATTCGCCCTGCTCATCTGGGGGACAGCGGCGGCGGACATGTCGTTATGAATATTCAACAGTTCCCCCTCGTTCTGTGCTCTGGGAAAGCTGTGTCAATGTTAACCAATTGACGACATGAAAAAACTGATAGACAAGGCCTTGTGGAAGCAGAGGGTGAAGTCATTGGAGATCTGTGTGTGTATCCCTTTAATTGTGTGTGTGTGTGTGTGTGTGTGTGTGTGTGTGTGTGTGTGTGTGTGTGTGTGTGTGTGTGTGTGTGTGTGTGTGTGTGTGTGTGTGTGTGTGTGTGTGTGTGTGTGTGTGTGTGTGTGTGTGTGTGTGTTCCCCTTTAATTGTCCATTGTAGCCCTATGTTGACGTGTGTTTCAGGGTCCAGAAGGAAGTTCTGGTCGAGTCCCCGGCATCAAAGTATATCTGAGCGGGGGGTTTAGGAAGAATTTAGTATTAGACGTAGATGGAATCTGAATGGATGGAAAAAATAGAAGGACTACGTTTTGGCATCCTATATTGAGATTGTGTTGGGAATTTAAAATCGGGACTTGTTTATTTAATTTCTGTGTGAGAGGATAAGACGCACTTCTTATCACCACTTCCCATTCTGAGCTGCCTGGGAAATAAACAGAATATTCTGACATGAACGCTCCCAATGTGCTCCTCTGATTGGTCGGGTGATTTCCCATTGAGCAGATTCAAACGCACCGTCTATTATACATGCATACATACATGCACGCACCGCACGCACGCTCGCGCGCACCAGTTACGCACACACACAGCCCAAAAGATTACAACATACAACATCATTAGTTGAACGTTTTACGTTTGCATTCGGTCATTTTGCATGACGCGTTAATCAGAAGCCAGAATGGAGAATAATATTCGTCCGTGACGATAATGCTGCCAGGTCCATCAGACACAAAGTGACTGGTGATTAAAGAAAGAAATCTCCCACAAAACGAGTGAGCTCAGTAATGCACACAGCACACGGGGGTCCGTGCCTCAGAACTACTGTCGCTGCGATCCCGCCGAGGTTCCATGTGAAATACAAAAAGAAAATCAATCAACGATTCTTTCCTTCTCGGCTGTGTCTCCGTTCTGGCGTCTCGCGTCGACGCGCTACAACCCTCGCCCACGGAGCCGGTGCGTAGTGTCAACACACGGGGACCCCCCGGGGGGGCTGCGACCCCCCGCGCGGCGCGCACGCCATTTAGCACCGTGTCACGCTTCAAACGCGCTGATCCTCAGTATGGTGGATAATTGGATCTCATTAACGGGCCGCGGAGCCGTCCAAAGACCTGGAGACATCAGGAGGGGGAAGCGCGGTGGGGGCGGGGGCATGAGACACGAGCGGAGACATGAATATTGAGGGAGGGACGGGGGGCTCTGGGCCCTACCTCCGTCTCAGACCGCCTAACGGGTCGGGACCATTCAGGGACGAAAGCAATCTCGGTATTCTGACACACCGTTAGTTTCTTTTGCGCCCCCCCCCCCCCCCCCCCCATAGCATTTAGTTTTTTCCGCTCCCCTGCCTCTTCGAAACGACAACAAACACACAAATGGGAAACGAGTTTTGGTTCCAGGTGATCGCTGGTGACTCCCCAACCCCCACCCAATCCCCCCCAACCCCCACCCCCTCTTCCAATCTCCTCCGTCACAACACATGAATTATACAGCTGCGTTACAGGCAGCCGAGGACACACACACACACACACACACACACACACACCTGTTAATAAAACATGCTGCAGCTGTACTTTGATCAGTGTAAGCCCGAAGGCGGAGGAGGAGGAGGTGTGTGTGTGTGAGGGGGGGGTAGGGGGGAGTAAGGGGGAGGGGGGGATGATTCGGGTGAGGGAGTGTTGAACCGGCGCCGCTGGGGGCCGGGAGACGGCGGCGGTCAGACGTACACGTTCGCCTACAAATCTGTTCCAATGTTGGCACAAAGGAACACGTCATGCCTCGATATTGTACACACACGCACGCACGCACGCGCACACACACGCACACGCTGGCACACGCACAGTCTGACACACGCACACTGACAAACACACACACACACACACACACAGTCTGAAAGCACGCACGCACACACACACACAAACACACACACACACACACACACACACACACAGTCTGACACACACACGTGCACATGCAAACACACGCACACTGGCACACACACAGTCTGACAAACACACACAAACACCAACAGGCTGACAAACACACACACACACACACATACACACTCTGACAAACACACACACACACACGCACACACCAGCGCAGTATGCTTACGTGCACACCTTTGGGCGCTGGCTCTCTGTCAACATAAGCCAGGCCCAGTCGGAGCCGTGAGAGGTCGATCCGACGTGACAGCCCTTATTTGGGCTTGGAGGGCGCCGGGGGAAACCCGTCGGGCCAGGAAGTGACATCATTAAGAGTTTGACCTTTCTGCGCGCCCAGCCGCCCTGACCTTCAGACCTTCAGACCTTCCAGCGTGTTCCTGGCGAAGAAGGAAAGCGCAAACCCAAGGCTCGCGGCCTCAAAGCAGAAGGCTCGGTTAGCTTGTTTCGGTCTCTATGTTGCGCTTTACAGCAGTGACTTGACTGGATTCCCGGTTTCTCGCAGTTTAACATGACTGTTAAAGCGGTCTGGGAGCAGTTTTACTAGGATGTGAGTCGAGTTAGGCAGCCATTTTGACTTCCCCATAATGGGTGCAAAATGTTTAACAACCTTTTTCGGTATTTCGATATTATGATAATGGGTCCCTGTTGAGTTTGAATCATGACCTCTTAGCCTGTTTCTTGACTAGAACGGTCTGGCCTCTGTTGAGGTCCTGATTTCACAAATAAACAGGCTCATATAGGTGCAGACACACGCCAACACACACACACACACACACACACACACACACACACACACACACACACACACACACACACACACACACACACACACACACACACACACACACACACACACGCACGTTGGAGTATCCCTCTGCAGATCTGTAGATCTCTACCACAAAACAACACAATCTGTCGATACAAACATCCCCACCACACCTCTGCCACCCCTGTAAACCCACACACAAAAACACTCACACACTCTCTCTCCCTCTCACACGCACCCAAGTCGCGCTACGCTGACTAATTGTGCGATGCCGTCGATATGGGAACCAGATGCCTTTTCCCATTCCTTTTCGGACTTTTCCAGAAGTTTTCCGTCGGTGCGGTTCCTCTATCCCGGCCTCACCCCCAGTGTCCAGACCCCGGCCCTGACAGGCACCAGCCCCTTGTGGTCTGGCGTTCCCGCCCATTCCGCTCTGATTACACCCATCCCTGTCCCCCATTAGCGGCCCGCCTCTCAGAACCGCTCCCCCGGGAACGCCGCTAATGTGATTGAGGTTTTCCCGACGAAGAACTAGCAGATGGATGAGTGGTATTCCTGATTCTTATTACCCGGCGTTCTTTTACCCCGTTCCAGGTTTACAGATTGTTTCGGAATTCGTCGATGATGGGGTTTTCTTTGTGTGTGTGTGTGTGTGTGTTTGTTCCAGTTCCAGCGGTCCCCACACCGCTTGGGAACGTCCGGATATGTTTCCAAAGGCCTGCGATTTTCCTGCTTTTGACGCCATTCCAGTCTGCCACCTCCGTTCCCCAGCTTGTGTCGTTTGTGTGTGTGCTCTGATAGACTGCGGAGAGGAAGATTGCTTTTCTGTTGTTTGTGAGATGGCTTCCTTCTGGAGACACTCTCGGTGGAAATGACAGCATGCACGCTGTCTCTTTGTATACATCAGGGGAGGCTGTGCATTGAGAGCAGCTGGCCACAGAAGCAACAAAAGATGTCTTCGGAAAGTCTTGAGTTCAAGAGGTCCGGCCAGGATCCGACGCGGTGGAACCCATTTCCCCTCCACTCTCCCCTCGGGACGACTTTGAGTTTGTTGCGCTGCTTCCAACGCCCTACTTTTGTGTACACACCTGTGAGGCCGAATCCGTGGAGTCCGCACAACCCGAAACCCTCAGCGTTCTCGGTCTCGCGCCAAGACGGACACACCCAGTGCTCCGTGAGAACTCCAGAGATGTGGCCCCTTGATAGGTTCCTGGCATGTGGGGACCTCATCAAGTCGCTTCGTTCGCCGAGAGCAATAAGTCTCGGATCAGGCGCCCCCTACCGCAGATCCAGACGTCCATTCCAACCACAGTGCAGAATCAGCCCTCAATATTAGCAGCTATGTTCCCCCGCAGCTTCAAGCAGAGGCTTGTTTGGGGCCCCCTACTTGTACACACATGTATTTAAATGAGCTGTTTGCTGTTTTGGGTGGGAGTGCGAGGGGGGGGGGGGGGGGGGGGGGGCGGCGTGTTGGAGAGGTGGCGGTGGTAAAAGAGGGAGGCAGTAAAAAGCAGTAGTTGTTGGCAGCGCTGCTCTGAATGTCAGAGGCCCCGGGCTCCGCTGATTGGTTCCATGTGGGCCAGCGGGGCCGCGTCCCTCCTCGGGTTCAGGCGGGCCGCTTGGCAACAGGTTGCTCCTGGCAACGAAAGGGCCCCGCGTGTGATGGATGGATCTGTTGGATCTCGATACGTTTACCAGGTCGCTGTGATGGAAAGCAATACGGCAGGCGTGCGGTCCAGACTCCGGTATTCACGTGCCTTCTCAGTTCGCGCCCCGCTGACCTGGTCCTGGTGTTCTCCTCTCAGGACTCTGTGTGCTAGTGCGAGACGGCCTCCCCTGTATCTCACCGGACCCCTGAAGCCCGGAGAACAGACGAGCGAGTGTCAACCAAAGCTTCAACGGAGGGAGGAGAGTTCAGCCGGAGCAGGGCTGTCGAGACGTCTTCCGTCCCGTTTAGGGTAAAAACAATGCTTTGGGGATGGGGGAGAGGTGGAACATGGAGATGCAGGGGTCTGAGGTTGTACTCCGTGGTCAGTGAGACAGACAGGGCCGTGGTTGTATCAGGATGAGGGTTGGTGGTGCAAACGGTGCTTTGTGACGGATAGGTTAAACCACGTGTATCCTTTGATTACTAGCCTCTGGAACCAGAACTCCTACTCCCTGTACTGATGAGAACCTGAGTTATATCTCTCTCATGAGGGTCTGACAGAGAATGGAAGACATTGTCCGGCCAAGACTCTTCGAATGAGGTGATGATAATGATTAGGTGATGGCAATGACAAAGTAATTGTGAGAAAGAAGAGTGTGTGTAATTTGCTCACTACAAGGCCGAAATAGTGAGTCCCACATTGGGGGAAGGGGGTTAAACGGGCAGGAGTTTGGGGTCTTCCGTTAACTTTGAGCTGAGCATGTATTCCACAGCTTCATTCACATAGCCACACACATATTCAATTAACGAAGAGCCTTGCATCGCTTCATCCGGAGAGTGGGACGGCTGGAGCTTACACTGAAATATCGGGGGGGGGAAATGAGCTCTTTGAACATCAGCGGGCACACTTCCACCCGGTCCCCCGGGAATCTCTCCCCTCCGTGGCTTACTGGATCAATACGGTGAGCCTTATTAAGTTTCTTATTTACCCGTTTTTCAGCATAATTCCACATATTTATTCTTAGATTTGTGCGCCGCCAGCAGAACCTGCCGCCTAACACCGTTTAATCCGACTGACGTTAAACTTCTGAATAATCCGTAATTACGGAGCGCGGAAAAAACAACTCTCCTCCCCAGAGCCGAGAGGCTGTTTAATAAAACCCAATTCATGGCTTCCCAGAGATGTGAATTAGAATTAGCTTCATTATCAGATTTAACCAGCTGTGGCCTTCTGGCCCTGAGGTCGCTTTGCCCATTAAGTCGTCGACTCTTGTTCTTTCTTTGTTTTTTTCTCTTCTTGTCGGAACGCTCTTTGAAATGCGTTTGGAAGTGCCAAGGGTTTCATCACTTCCCTCATTTAGCAGCCACTATTCACTGGTCGCTGGAGGATACGGTGGTCAGGATTTGGCAGGGAGCGAGTGGTAAGAGAGATGTATGTGGATAGGGGTAGAGGTTATTACCGAACCCACGGCCAGCCGGTACGTTGGAGCATTACCCGCGGACTGCTACGCTCACATCAGGCCTTGATTTACGTCCAGGAATTGGAATCAATTCTTTAAAACATCTTTCATGTTGGTTTTTATTTATTTCTTTAAAGGCCCCCAGACCTCATTTGCGTTGCCATCGAGCGACAGACAATGCAGGGTCTAAGCTCGATCTGTCGTTTCCAATCATTATTTCACAGAGGAATATTGTTTCTAGTTTGCTGCAAGGTTCCAGTCATTTATCACCAAACTGTAAAAAGAGGGTCTTTATATTCTTGTGTCTGTGTTTTTCTTTCTCTTCAAAGTGCGGTCCTAAAGATGATTTATCTGGCCTGTCTGCCACCAGCCAAACCCCTCTATGTACTAACAAGGCTCTACTGCAATCAGCATGCAGTTGCGTGCAAGATGCCTGTGAAATATGTAACAAATTGCCCTCGCTTTTTGCATTCGTATCTGGGGGCTTTTCATGCCTACTATTTATCGTTCTTCAGCCTAATGTGTTATGCTGTGGATAATCCTGTGGGATTCTGCTCAAAGAGCGAGTAACTTGACTGAAACACACCAGCTAATAGTCCGCGGACAGATGAAGACGAGAGTTTATAATGGTGCTAACGCATGCAAACACAGCTATTTACAGTTGAACACAATTAGCTGTTACCGCTTTCAGAATATTCTCGGGGTTGGGTAAGGCCACTGAATCAGAGCTGTGCTGTGGTTGCTTTACCAATAGACCGCTTGGTATTACATCTTGTTCTGTACTGTAGCATGATGCTAATCCTATACTCTCTACCCCCCCTGGTTCCCCTCTGATGGGTGGCTGTCCTCCTGGATTCTGATGGTCTGCTTCATCAGCAGGTGCAGAAGTACATCGAGATCAGAAATCCCTTCCACCAAATGGTGTATTGCTACCAGATGGAGGAAAACGCACTGGAAAGCCATACAGGAGGCAACAGAGGAATCCTTAAAACGAGAGACCATTGACATGTCTTCATGGACAAACCGTTTCTGTTTGTTCAGAAAACACTTATATGGAAACACATCATCTCAGAAATCTAAACCCTGTCTGGTTCATGTACGCCAGGTAACATGACCTGCGTCAGCGAAAACACAATATCCAACACTCAAACCGTCCACCGCATCTAGGACGGCCGCCCTCCACTATTTTCCTTCCTCGAAAAGTTTCCCACACTCAGAAAAGCGCGGCTTCTGCACCCTGTTAAGGACGTCAAATAAAATACGTCCCTTCATCAAGTGAACTTTGTTTAATAAAACATTTCACCAAGTGTATGCAGTTATCAGGAACAATCTGATTTTATTGCAGAGTCACATGGTGCGTGAGTGTGTTAGCGCGTGCATGATTGCTTATGTGTGTGTGGTGTGGGTGTGTGTTTGAGTGCGGTGTGTGTTGAAGAGTTTCTTTCCACTAAGTGTTGGTGCCCAGTGCCTTGGTGCACCAACTATTTAGAAGCGTAATTGAAACTTGGCAAGGCCGTGACATGGGGGTCTTGCTTTAAGTCATTCTAGGGGTGAGGGTGTAACTATTTGTACGTTTCCTCCGTCAAACTATTTGTGCGTTGGTTGTCAGTCAACAGCATCCAACGAACTGGGATCTGATTTTCCTTCACAATGGGACTTCTGGAAACCGGAGCCTCCCAGCTCGGGGGAATGGCACGGTGCAGTAAAGAGCCGGTCTCCTTTGCTTCAGGCTGCACCTCCCTGTGGTTTTCCCCTTTAGGAAAAAAAGCCTTTTCTGGAACCGCAGAGCGTTACTTTTTATAAGTTCACATGATGCGTGTGTGAGAGAGCGTGTGGCCCTCGCCTGACTGCAGAGCCCCTCGGACCACCCCTTAGTGAGGTGCGTTCGGCTCCAAGCGACGGAGGGGTTTACCGTTGCGGACGTCTTTAAAGTCTTCGCCGCGCGCCGCGTTGCTGAACGTGTAAAGAGGCGGGAGGGGATGCGGGGTCGTCGGTCACGCCCACTCTGCACCGGGGCGATGATGCTGCAGGGAGGCTGGCTCCCGTTCGGAGGCGGAGCGAGAGCAGAGCGCGGTGCCGAGCGCAGTCAGCGACAACCTGAACCGACAGTTCGGTTCTGGCCCGAAACGGCCGGGCGTGCGAGGTCTGAGTTGGAACTTGTACCTGCCCCCCCCCCTGCCTCGGCACTTGGAAGGGGAATTGAAATTCATCTCTGGAACGTATGCATTGCAGGATGTTGGAGGGTTTGTATGTGTGTGTGTGTGTGTGTGTGGGCCAGTCCACCACCAAAGCCCATTTCCAAAAATAATTGATTTGATGACTGGGAGGCAGATACAAGCAGCGGCTCCTTTCCATATACAAGCCGTCTGGTGTCGGTGTCCTTGCGTGTGCGGGTGTGGTTGTGGCAGGTGGACGCTTGTATCTGAGTAGCGTGTAAATCTGGGTTTTGTGACGCGACGTTTGCTGCTGCTACTTCTGTGCGTGCTAAAAACCTTTGTGTACCATTTTAGCCAACGGAGCCTATGAACTATAACTGCTGTGTGTGTGACCCCCCGTGTGGTCGGTCATCCTCCATCGTGAGGCAAGTAATGACTCTCACGTTAGTTGTCTTAGAGAACACAGCTTATTGACGTATTCGTGGCAGAGGAAGCTTGATCCATGCTTTCCTCCTTGCAAACGCCACACAACGCGAAACGCAGAAGCCGACCGTTGCGAGCCTTTTCCCGCAACATAAAAAGCCTTGACTTCTTGACTTCTGCTCAGAGCAGGCCCTGCCGTGAACCAGAGCGACAGAGCTGCACAGCAGCGCTCGGAACCCAAAGCAAACCCTTCTTTTCCCCCCCTCCGCTTCCTTTTCCATTCTCCGGGAACGCGCACGACAGAGCGCTCCTCACGGGGGCCGCACGCCGACCGTGATCTCGCCAGCCTTCCGACCGCCAACCTCC
>NC_082398.1:1682744-1685244 GCF_031168955.1 Gadus macrocephalus
TCCTCGCTCACTTAATTGTAAGTGGTCTGAGCGTTGATTTGAATGTAAAGAGGTTGGTGTCAAGCTAAAAAACACAATGTTGATTTGAATTAAAAATCAACTGGATTTTATTGTTGATTGTGTGTGTCTCTTCCTTATAACGGGTCTGTCTCAGTGGTGACGTCTCTCCCTACTGGAAATGACTAAACATTGGGCCCATCCCAAGATCGTATTCATATGATAAAATGTTGTCATCGAAATTCTGTTCAAAGGCCAATGAAAAACCTGTTTGTTTTCCTGAATTGCAATATTCTCTCTCTCTCCTCTCTCCCTCCCTCCCTCCCTCCTCCCTCCTCATCCTCCCTCCCTCTCCATCTCTCTCCCTCTCCCTCTCCCACTCTCTATAGGGCTCTGCGGGTACCACAGGGTGAAAAGGTGAGTTATATTTAGCTTCAGATGTTTGTTCCTTCTTTTATGTACGCATAAAGATTTTGTTCGACCACTTCGTAGAAGTCGTAGAAAAGCCTTGTATCCACCAAGGCTCGTTAAGGACCCGAGAAGAAAGTTTACGATTTATTCACACTTGGCCTCGTTGTGGGCCATTACACGCTACGATTGCGGATCACAATGCGGCAAACATCTCGCAACCTCAAGTCTTTTGCAATATTCAAAATTATAATATAGTTCACAAATCAGTGCCGCAGCCCGCGGACGACTTAATGTCCCGGAGACGAGGAGATGTTTGTCGACGCTTTCGCTGAGCGCTCGGCCATAAAAAAAACGCAGTCGTGCGCGACCACGTCCACCACAAGCATCTCTCGTGCGTCTGGAGGGCATACCAGAAGTTGTGTGCTGCTGAGTTCTTTATTTTGTACTGTTTTCATTATTACCGCTTGATCACCAGTAGTTCTGCTCAGCGGATGATCGTTGATGAGTCCCCTTCTGTTTGATCTTGGCCCAGCCAGTGAATCTGCAGTCACAGAGATTCACAGCGTTATTGTCTGGCACACAATGGCAGCCTTCTCCCTGCGAGACAGATGCTCTTAAGAAGAGTAATTAAGCACAGACAGAAGGCATCACTGCACAAGGCTCCAGTGCACACATTGAAATCTCGCAACAACTGTGTTCAATTACCCTCCCAAATCCCCAGAGATGTTCCTGTTCTCAGGAACTGGTACCAGAGTTATTAGACATTCTCTCCCATCATGTCAGCCCTTTTTGGGCACTGACATTCAAAGATGACATGGGAAGATAGATTGATTGATAATTAGTTTTTTTGGATTGCCAGACTTCGATCATGTCAGCCCTTTTTGCGCAAACATTCAGCGATGGCGTGGAAAGATCGATCCGTATTATAAGATAGATTTTTTTAATAGATTCTATGTCAGTTTATGAATGTTGCATTTATTCAAGCTGTTTATTCAGTGTTTACGTCATATCATGTGCGGTTCCACAGGAAAGCTATAATTTCACATGAGCGAGAACAGCAGTGTGTGGTCAGTGTGGCCTTTAGTGATGCATTACAGGATGCTGTATCGAGGATGTTCAGCAGTCTCCTGACTGTTGCCTACAATTAGCTTTCACATGACGTTTCCCACTATTGCTCTCCCGATACTGCACTATCACAGAAGGACAGGAAGTCACACACACCCGCCACAGTGAGGCTTACAGGAAGTAGCACGCTCTTAGAACTAGCGTTAGCTACGGAGGTACTTATTAGTCGCCATAGCACGCCGTCGCTTCACATCACTGGGATAGGGGCTCTGACATGAGCAGAGAAATTGTTTCAGAAGCACGGAAACTGGGCGAGAAGTCCGTATCTTTCACCTGGCTTCAGCAGTTCGGCCTGGAATCAAACCTTAAGCAAACCTCAACGATGTCCCACAAGACCTCTTCTTCCTTCTTCCCCCCTCTCTCTCCGTCTCTAATTCTTGCTCTCTCTCATTCTCTCTCTCTCCCTCACTCTTTCTCGCTCTCTCTCATTCTCACTCTCGCCCTCTCTCTCTCTCTCTCTCTGTCTCTCTCTCTCTCTCTGTCCTCTCTCTCTCTCGCTCTCTATCGCTCTCCGTCATTCTCGCTCTTTCTCGCTCTTTCTCTTTCTCAGTCTCTCTCTCTCTTTGTCTCTCTCTTTGTCTCTCTCTCTCTCTCTCTCTCTCTCTCATTCTTGCTCTTTCTCCCTTCTCTCTTCTCTCTCTCTCTCTCTCTCTCTTCTCTCGTCGTCTCTCTCTCTCTCTCTCTCTCTCTCTCTCTCTCTCTCTCTCCCTTTATCCACACTCTATAGTTTTATATACTTTTGTATTTATATTCTATTTACGTCAGTCTGTGTTATCATAAGTGATTTTATTCACCAACCACAATGAATAGTTGAGGTTGCCTATTTTTTTTGTCGTTCATCAATGTGTTTTGAATTATGCCTCAGTTTGTGTGTGTGTACGTGTATGTGTTTGTGTGTGTGTGTGTGTGTGTGTGTGTGTGTGTGTGTGTGTTCGCGTCTTTGTGGCATGTGCAAGTGCCAGTTAGA
>NC_082398.1:1690244-1705242 GCF_031168955.1 Gadus macrocephalus
TGAAGACCAAAAATCCTTAACTGACCTGATCCGATCTCATTGGCCCAGCCCAAACCCTTCCAAGACGCCATCACTGGCCCCGAATGATTGACTCGTAGTTCACTAACCGTGATAAACCCTAGACGGCTGATACACAGGTCTGAACAGAAGCAGGGGTTGGTGGTTGACCTCCTCACAGAGGGAGGGCTAGTGTCCGTCCACTGGGAGCTTCTGCCTGGAGCTGGGTGGGTGGAGGTGGGTGGGTGGAGGTGGGTGGAGGGGGTCTGTCACGCCAAGCACTCGGGGGATGAAGACCGCGCTTTCAAAGCGGCAGTGAAGGAGTTCCCGCTTTCTTTCTCCCCCCCCATCATGTCCCCCCCTCGCCTGTAGCCCCCCTCAGGGAGTAACTATGGACAGAAGTCCTCAGAATACAACCACCACTTGACATGGGGCTGATGAGGAGCAAAGAAGGTGTGGATTTCTCCCCCCCCCCCTGGTGAAAGCGTGGTCTGGGCTCCATGGGGGACAAGTGTTTTCTAACATGATTCTGTTTTTCTCTCTGCCCTTTTCCTTTTTTGTTTTTTTGCCAATGCCTTCCTCCTTCCTCCTTGCTCTTCACCTGGGACCTCATGCTCCTCCTCCAACCTTCTCTCACCTCTGACCTGCGACCTCTCGTCCTCTCGACCTCACCTGCTCAGATGGTTTTCCCTAAGATCAATCATGGCTTTCTTTCCGCTGACCAGCAGCTCATTAAGAGACGTCTCATTAAGGTAGTAGTGGCCTGTGTCCTTTGCTCCTCTTCCCTCCCTTTCCTCCACCTCAACCGGATCTCACCCCGGTCTGCTGACCATCTCTCCCCCGCCTTAGCCGTTCCTACTTTAGCCTGCATGCAAGCCTCTTAAGAAGCACCCGTTAAAAACCCCTACAAAGTCGATTCCTTTATCTTTATTTATTCATGAAACTATAAAAATAATAGTGTTGTTGTGTCAATGAAATGATGAGTTGCTGTTTCATCCGTCGACGGTGTGATTAGGTTTTATAATAATGGACGCTCGTGATGTATCCATCTATATAACACCGTGCTATTGTGGGCTAACTGCTCAATGGCGGCCAATAGGAGAGCATGCATGGAGATATGGTTATTACAGTCATAAACTCTGGAAAGTTTTCTCCATGGCGACGCCCTTAGACGACAGAACTTATTACCGGCGTCCGACCGCACCCCCGTCGCCGCGCCCGTTATCTCACCACCCTTCGTAGCATCACCGTGGCGCCGCAGAGACCCCGGCCTCTGCGGTGTCCCGCCGTGGCAGAGTGACCATGTCCGGGCGGTCTCTACACAGGGCGACCAGGGGCAGGCCGGATCCCCCGGGCCCCCGGGGCCTCCGGGCCCCCCAGGACCCCGAGGACCCCCCGGAGACACGGGCAAGGACGGGCCCCGGGGCGTGGCAGGTGTACCGGTGAGTCCCGCCGTGTGTGTGTGTGTGTGTGTGTGTGTGTGTGTGTGTGTGTGTCTGTCCTGGTGCGACCCGTCAGAAGGGCTGGGGAGGGTTTGACGGTGCAGGGCGGGCGGTGTAAGGCGGGCGGTGTAAGGCGGGCGGTGTAAGGCGGTGGGCCCAGAGAGGGCAGGGAGTGGTCCTGCTGGAAACCACCTTGGCATGGGAGCCGGGGCTGGAAAGCCGGTTTAATGAATGCATGGCAGGCTAAGCTGCACAGCTCTGGCCCCTAATATCTTTTAGTGACTCCAGCATTAGAAGAAGGCCCCTGAGAACATGCCTTTCGCATGGATGTGTGTGTTTACGCGCTTGGGCTTTCAGGAGAAAAAAAAAAGCGGAAAAAAAAAAAAAACGTGTAACCCTTTCCATATGCCGGCCCCGTCACAGGCCTCACACTCATTTATGTGCACCCTGATTACGGTAGAGGCTCTCGCCGAGAACAGACCTTGCGGGTTGTCGATTACGTCCCGCCGTTAAAACAGCGAGACTCCCTCCCAGGGCTGCAGGGTTTGAACTCTGTTCTCCTGGCCACACCGGCTTTGGCAGCGCAGGAAATATTAACTGTTGTTTATTCACTCCCCTCCAACGTTTTGATCACTTGCTGTTCTTTGTTGTTCTTTCCCCAACACCCCATCTTCCAATCGGTCGTTTTACAGCGGTTGTTCGGTTGCAGCGCTTTTCCTAGAGATTAAGCTCTCTCTTTCTAGTTCTGGTTCTACCTTTGGAGCGGCATGTGGCTCGGCAGGTAGAGCGGGTTGGCTGGTAACCGGAGAGTTGCTAGTTCGCTTCACGGAGTGTCGAGGTGTCCCTGAGCACGAAACCTTACCCTGAGTGCTCCTTGCACGGTTAGGCAGTATCGTAAAGCGCATTGAGTGGCCACTGTTGAGAAAAGCGCTGTATAAGTGCAGTCGAATTACCGTTTTACCCACCACCACCACCACCACCTCCACCACCTCATCCACCACCTCATCCACCCTTCTGCCGTTCATCACTCCGGTGAAGAACGGCCGAAGTGTGTCTCGATGTGACAGGAGCAAGGGAGTAATGGAGTGATGTTCCCGCTATGATTTTGGCAGATGCTCTTTGGGTTTAGGCGTAGTCTTGTCTGCTCTGCCAACTCCTGAACTAGGAGAGGGACTTTCTGTGAGGGTAATTGGCGACGGCACTGAAGGCTACAGGTGACTCAGCCAAGGATCTACGTCGTGGCTAAGAGCCAGCAAACGTTGAGATCTGAGTGGCTCGTTAAAATACTGCAATTGAAACTCTCAAATGGGAATTATAATCACAAAGGGTACGCGTGTCGTTTTCTGTAAAAGCTGCGACAAGTGGCCGTTGAAAGCATTTTAAGGCATGTCCATATTTATTTTAAAACTCTAAACTCCCAGACTGCAGAGTTCCCTGCAGTATGGTTCACATCTCAACCCTGTTCCTATTAATTGTGTTTTTGCTTTCCCATCAGGGCGATCCAGGAACGCCGGGAGAAGTTGGACCGATGGTGAGCACACATACCTTTGATTTGATTCACATTATGTTTGAAAGGTTCAGCACAATATGGCAACACTGATTAGGATAACAAGGTTGTTTTAAAGTGTACACAGTGGATGGTTGGGGGGGGTTGGCGGCGAGAGAGGATTCTGTTTTAACTCTTACTGGAAACGTGTTGATCCATTTTGTGTCGTTTTACTTTTGTTCCGTGAATGGTTGGTATCCCAGCTGCTTATGCCAAACTCTTCCCGAGACACAAAGATGGTCCCAAATCAATCTCGCCACGCGCATGGAGGCTGTTTTATATGCCGATTTATAAATGAGGTTTTATGTCTGTGAAGATATGGTTTTACAGGTTTTATCAATTATATCATTGTTGGGGGTTTCAGCTTAAATGCTCTGGGTAAAGTAACTATGGCCGGAATGTAACTTGGCAAAATGTATCCTATTAATACCAACAACAACTTAAAAGTGCCTAAATAAATAAGCTATAAAACCGATAAACTGTACTTCAGTACATACAAAACTGTTTTTATCTAACTTTACTTTGGTTGCACACTAACCCATTAGAGCTGCAAGCTCTAAACATACAATTATTTTGTACAAGGTATTCAAATACCATTATCTCCATCCTAAAAACTGAATTAATATTCTGACTGAAAAAACGCACGAGCTTCCTCGACAGATGATGACGTGCGATTATCAGAAGTCTGTCCTTGATACGAAGTGAGGTTTCAGAGGCCGTCAGAGGGGCGGTTAAAAGTGAGGAACCACGGCGTAACAGAAGGATGAACGCCGTGAGTAATTGGCACGGGGACAAGGGAGAAAAAAGACAGCGAGCTACCTCGACGGGAGGAATAAAGGATTGATTGAGGATCATCCTCGGAGTGATTTACATGAATCATCACTCCCGGTCTATCTCATCCTTCCTATAAGAGTTAATGCGATGTCTTTTGCGCCGCCGTTTTAATAAAACTTTGATTTTGAATGCACACGATGAAGCTCCCCCAAATGCACCGACGGTGAAACTCGTCAGAGTTATCTTAACGACGTTGCGACTCTTAATTTGAAGTGCCAAGCGGTTGCGTGGAAGCAGGGGGATTCGGCAATAACGTGTCAGCTGCCAAGAGAAGGACGATTAGCCAATTAGGATGCTGGGGGTCCCACGGGGAGTTCCCGGGCAAATATTTGATTCCCGGTGTTTCGCCGGCGGGACCTGAGCGGGTGCCCACTTGACTTAGCTCAGGGTGGTGTTTTCTTTCCTTTTCTTTTCATGTCGATGCTATTGGTAAAGAGGCAAACGTAGATTCCAGAGTTTCCCAACAGTTGTCCAGAACACATGGTGCTGGTTAGACGGATTACGGCTTCGGGGGGCGGGGTGGGAGGAGGAGGAGGAGGAGAGGAGGGGGAGGGGGAGGAGGAGAGGGGGAGGAGGAGGAGGAGGAGGAGGAGAGGAGGGGGAGGGGGAGGAGGAGAGGGGGAGGAGGGGGAGGAGGAGGAGGAGAGGAGGGGGAGGGGGAGGAGGAGGGGGAGGAGGAGAGGGGGAGGAGGAGGAGGAGAGGAGGGGGAGGGGGAGGAGGAGGAGGAGGAGGAGAGGAGGGGGAGGGGGCGGAGGAGGAGAGGAGGGGGAGGAGGACGTTGAGGAGGAGGAGGGGGAGGAGGAGGAGGAAAGAGAGAGGGAGAAGAAGGAGGAGAGGAGGAAGAAGAAGAAGCAGACGACGAATAAGGAGAAAGAGAAGAAGGGGTAGAGAGAGAGTTAGAGGACGAAGAAGGAGAAGAAGAAGAATAGGGGGAACAAAAAGGAAAGATTTGCAGGATCAAATTGAGAACCATCATTGCCATCAGGTCTCCCTTGGGTCGATTATAGGATCCCCAGCCCGGGAAGGTGGCATGCAGCCTCGCAGGCAGTTCTCATTTAGGACTTGGAATGTATTTCAGAAGGCTGAGTGTGGAATGTCAGTGGGGTATTGTTTGTGGTACTCCATCCGTAACTGAGACAACAGCCCCCCATCTGCTCCCTGGTGCAAAGGCACGTCCCGCCGTGGGGAAAGAGGGCTCCTCTCGCATCCCCCTTCCTCTTCCAGGCTCACCCATAATGCACTTCACTTACCTTTGACATGTCTGATTCTTATTCCCTTAGTTTGGCTTCATCGTATGTCAGTATAGCAAGTGAAACCTTTGATGGTAATCCGTCCATGAAATTAAGTTAACTTTAATGCAAACGCTAAACATGAGGACCAAACATGTGTATAAATGGTTCAAGAAAGGGTTTGAAGTGCAAGCCTTAAGTGGAAATAGGCCCCTAAAGCACAATGTCAGTTTTCTTTTTTATTTCCAACATCCCCAATTAAACGGCTAAGAGAGACACCGTTTTTTTTACGTATTGCCTGTCTGGGGAACGGCAGGCAGAAAGAAACGTTAATGTCGTACATTGTTGTCCAAAGAACTATTTCCCCGTCATTTGCTATCATATTTTCCTCTTAAACTCATCAGGTTTAAGAAAGGGGAAGGCACAGGAACTGAACAAGCCTCCTGCATTGAAAGTTCCTTCCGTACCCACACATCTGTCTCTCTGTCTCACTACATCGATGTTTTACACGGGAAAAACAGAATAGTTGAACAATGGTGAGGATGTATGGCAGAGGTCACGACAGAGGTCACCAACAGAGGACTCTGGCATCAGAGCCGTGGGCCCTCCTTCTGCCGCTGGCTAGACAGAGAACACTTGGGTTCGTTTGGCAGCGGACCAAACCTCCTGGTACTCCAGTGTTACCCTTTAAAGTGGAAATTGACCTAATTTCCGGAAGCTTCCTAAGCCCCTACTCCAAACCCGGGCCCATTCACTCACTGCGGTCGTACGACTGACCCAAGTGTAAAGGCTCATTAAAAAACGAACCGCTGCTAATCGTTTTTCAAGATAGCGAGGTTCATCTGAGTGCTGTGTGTGTGGAACAAACTGCAACGGTTTGGATTACCGAGACACGAACGAAAGTCTTCAAACCTTTGTTCCGACATACTTAAAGTTAACAGATCGTGGATACTTTCAGGCAATAGCAGAGCAACTATTTTCAAACGTCATAGCCACATTAAAATTTGTACTCTTGTTCACATATTTGACATAATGAAACAAAACCAAAAATAATCTTTGGGATGACATGCCGTCATCACTGCCCGGGACTCCGAATGCTAAGTACAAGGGCTGAGCTGGGGCCCTTGTCTCTCTGAAGACATTTCTCTCAGCAGCCGGTAGCACTGGAGTGCTCTCAGATGTAGCCAGCCTCATTAGCGCTCCGGCGAGCGGCACATGCTCCCACATAGCTAGCGGGGTCGTAAACATGTTTACCCGGCCCCCTTCAGGAACGCTAACAAAGGCTTTCAGGGCGGGGGGGGGGGAAAACGGAAGGGAATATTTCTGGTGGCTAAGCTGGTTCGTTGCAGGCCGGCTGCGATTTTCATTGAGGTTCCTTTAATCAGAGCAGACGCACGTTAAAGTCACCGCAACCGTCGGGGCGTGGTGCTTAACGCGCAGACCGGTGATGGCACGGTATGCTGCAAAGACGTAGACCTCGCCCATTACAGGCTCACCCAGACACCCATAAGACACCCATACCTGTCCTCCACGGCGGTTTCAGAGGAGGGATGATTGTATTCATCTCATCATTGGTTGTGCTTGGCATGTCTGGGCTTGTGGGTAAAAGCATCTTAATTCAGTTAACAGCTTAACGAAGACCGGGTGGGACTTCGCTGCGAGATGAGCGTGTTTCCGTGTGCCATACACAGTAGGCCCCGCGAGTTTAATAGCAAACAACATAACAGCCCGACACAGCAGCCGAAATACCAAGGCGCTCTGAGCTGCAATTGAAGTCTGAGTCTGGCCCGGGCCCAGGCCCCCCCCCCCCCCCGGAGGAGCCAAACGACATCACGGGGGATCCTGTACTCGCAGCGAGAGAAACGTCAGTTCGCAATAAGTGTCGTAGCACCAAAGCAGCAAGCCGTAAATAAACGGGTGCGGTTTGGCCGCATCGGCGCGCGATAATGCACAGCAACGGAAATAGAGAGAAGTGTTGGGGAAGTTTTTCTCTTGACACTCTTGTTTCAGCTCTGGTGACAAACGAGGGTGATGATTGGAGCTTCGGGCCCGATGTGTCAGTTTAAGTATTAAGTGTACCTCCCGGTAGTCAAGACTTATATTCCTTACGTTATTCCACATATTAATCTCGTTCTTCGGGTTAAATATAGACTGAAACTTTAAACCTAAAAACAGACCTGGGAATAGTTAGACCGATCGAGAACATGTTTCAGTTACAAATAAGTAACAAAGACAGAAGTCTGCATGTGATAAATCTTTTTTTTATTTGTTCAGGCCATAAAAACTTTTTTCGGCCCTGATTAGTGAATGGAAAGCACGCTGTTGTTTTTTTCCTCCTTTTGTTTGAGAGTAAAACAAGGGCTGGATTGTGATACGCTTTGCCCCGAAGGGTTGGTGTTCACTTTGTGAAACCCTGCCAGTAAATGAACCGTTGACTCTGTAATGTGTGGAAATTGGGTTATTTAAACTCACACTGACTCCCTAACCCTTATGTTTTTCTCCCCTTTTTCTCCACCCAACTCTTCAACCGCAATCGCCCTCTCTCCTCCAACACCACCACCACCACAACCCCCACCACCACCACATCCACCTTCACCGCCACCTCCACCACCACCCATACACAACCACCACCAACACACCCACCACGTCATCACCTCCACCTTCACCAACTCGTCGACGAAGGGCCCCGAGGGAGGCTCGGTAGGTTCTGATGTTTTTTACGTCTCGTGTGTTTTCTGGGTTTGATTGTGTCTGCCGTAACAAAACCAGGTAGTTTGTGTAGTTCCTTCAGCGGAAATAAAAGCACTTCCACCAAAGGACCCGCAGCCGCGGCAACCAGGGGGGATCAAATACAAATAGAAAAACTGTCAAAAACTAATATCGTCCGTGAAATACAACTCTGCTCGTATTCAAAGACGGGGAGTTAGCTCTCCCCTGAGGCGACCGTGCAACAAAGAGAGACTCGAGACGGGGGGGGGGGGGGGGCTTGGAGGACAGGGATTGACAACAGACAGGCTTCCTCTAAAGTGCACAAGGGGCGCAGGCTCTCGGCTCCTAGCGCTTAGCGCCGAGCTGCTAGCCTAGCTCCTAGCCTAGCGCTGATGCAGGCAGCAGATGGTGGCCCCGTGGCACCCCGCCATCAGGTAGCTGCCGGTGTTTGTTCAGCGTAACCCGAGCAGACACTTCCTGTCTGCGCCTGTCGTCCGTCTGGGAGTCCTCCCGCCAGCGCTAGGGGTCAGGGGTCGGCGATGACACACACTGGTGTGTCGACGCCAGGAGAGCCCCGGGCCCCCTGAGTGTGCTGCCGGACGGGGGCCCCTGCCCCCCCCCCCCCCCCACCCCCGCGCACGGATGCCTGGACGGTATCAACGGTTTTAACTGTTTAGCGTTTCCTCGCCGTGGCGAAGTTTCGCAGTGATTGTTCGGGAGGCGGCAGGCGTCCCGAAGTCTCGTCTGAATTAGAGAAACTTGCTTGCGTGTCTAAAATCAAGGAGCTTAATTAACTGGCCAGTGTATCGAAGAGCAGACGCATCGCGTGAGTCACGGTTCACACCGCTTTGTTTTATGACTCAGACAAAACATCGGAACTAAATACAAACACAAGGCCGAGGCGAGATCTGATGAACGTTCGGGTATCGCAGATTATCATTTGAACCGCGACAATCTGATGAATCATGAACTCTTTCTCCATGACTCCCATGAACAGATGCTCCTGTTGTGAGCAAAAACAGAGTGTCTCTTCTTCTTCTTCTTCTTCTTCTTCTTCTTCTTCTTCTTCTTCTTCTTCTCCCTCGTCTTCTTCTTCTCCTTCTTCTCCTCCTCCTTCTTCTTCTCCTTCTCCTTCTTCTCTTCCTTCTTCCCCCTCGTCTTCTTCTTCTTCTTCTTCTTCTCCATCGTCTTCTCCATCGTCTTCTTCTTCTCCTTCTCCTCCTCCTTCTTCTCCTTCTCCTTCTTCTCTTCCTTCTTCCCCCTCGTCTTCTTCTTCTTCTTCTTCTTCTTCATCTCCTTCTTCTTCTCCTTCTCCCTTGTCTTCTTCTCCTCCTCCTTCTCCTTCTTCCCCTCCTTCTTCTCCCTCGTGTTCTTCTCCTTCTCCTTCTCTTTCTCCTTCTGTAATCTGACCCTGAGTCGGGCTGGGCTCGCTGTGGGGTATAGTCAGTCGCTTTCTCCATTACCTGTATCCTCATCCATCACTTTGTGTGCGCATTAGAAATAATAAGATGACAAGGTGTTTGTTCTGGGCGGGGGTGTTGAGATGTGACGGGGCTGTCAGACAGAGGCTGAGCGGAGCGTTGGAAGCCATTTGTCGGTGTGTGCTTCAGACCGGGGGAGCTGGAGATGAATTGGCTCTGCGCTATCGATTAGTTCATACCGCGGTTTACGGATGGAAAGTTACCCGGTGAAGAAGGCTAAAACGTGCCCTTAATAAAGCAGTCATTAGTTTATTTATTTATTAGTTAGTTATAGTTATTTGAGGACATAGATGTAAGTCAACCCTCTATCACAGACATGAGCTTGATGTATTAACAGCACGGTTTAAAGACTTCTGATTAAGACTTCATCATACTACATTGGTGTACTAACCTAGACTTGCTACTTTCCATCTAAGTCTACCTTAAAGGGATGATTATGCCACCAGGTGTGAGTGTGATTAACCATTACAATGTCACTAAAACGCAGGAAAAGGCAGATTTTCAAACGGCTTGCAACGGCCAATCACACCCACAGCTGGCTGCATAATATTAGCCATTTAAACTTCTAGCTTCTGTGATAGTTCAGTCGGTATTGACCGTTCTCCGTCGCTGTGTTTCAGGGTTTATTAGGACCGCCAGGGCTCCCCGGTAACGATGGACAAAAGGTGAGCTCATTTATTAATATATACTGTATAGTTATAGATGGATAGATAGATCATGTATAGATAGATATCGATTAAGTAAAGATAGATAGATAGATAAATAGATAGATATAGATCATGCATAGATAGATATAGATTATGTATATATAGACTATGTATACGTGTACAGATAGATAGAGAGATAATTGACACTTAGAAGATAAGAGATTGTTGAATGTATATTAGGATATCTCCTGGACCTCTGCCTGCGACAAGAAGGAAAGGAAAGTCCACACGGCACATCACAACTTTCCCCAAAAGTATTTCTACCTCAGGAAGACGGTGCTTTCCGGTGCCTTCCCTCTCTCCTCAGGGCTCGCATTGGCTCGGCTTTATTTAGTCTGGTGCCAAAGTGCCCTCAATGCCCCTGAGCCCGTTGGGAGTTCGGACGCGTTCCAAACCGCTATCCCCGTTCAGCAGGCCCTCTCCGGGGCTCCACTCGCCGTGCCGGTATGAGTCCCGCGGGGAACGGAGCCCGGGGGCTCCTCACGCATCCTCCCATCCGTCTCTGCCATGCGGGGAAAGAGAGAAAGGGAAAGCAGATGTACCGCGCAACCAGAAACAAACAAGCCCAAACCGAGGAGCTTATCGTTGAGTGCCGACCCAGAGAACAAAAGGAAGGCGGGAGTGTGTAGGGAAGTCTCCGTGGAGAGGGAGATGAGGCAGAGGGAACAATCGCAGAGGGACAATCTTTCCAGTCGGCCGCGTGTCTCCGTGTCGGAGATACAAAGAGACGCAGTGTGCGCCCTGCGCTTAATGGAACCAGAGAGAGAGATGTTTCGTTTTCAAAGTGAAAGCTTGCTGCGTGCTCTCACTCTCTCTCTCTCTCTCTCTCTCTCTCTCTCTCTCTCTCTCTCTCTCTCTCTCTCTCTTCTCTCTCTCTCTCTCTCTCTCTCTCTCTCTCTCTCTCCTCTCTCTCTCTCGTCTCTCTCCCCCCCCAATGCTTGTGTTATGACGGCCGTTGCCAGTAACCTCATGAAATGAAACTCTAAAAAGCGATATGTTATAAGTAGAATTTGTCACGGTGTGTAGGCACGGCTCATGTGGAAAGTTCAAACATTCCCCCCCCCCTATAGCAGTGTCTGGTCGACTGACATTTTATCGAATTCAATAACAATGAACCCACCGCGATGGTTGATAAAGTCCACACATGCAAACCGTTCAGGCAGACTTTCAGTTGTTTTTCAATGACATCGTTTTAAAAGAGGTGCCATCGTACGTTGAGCACAGGTGTCGCTCATCACACCAATAAAGGGCTGTACATGTGTTGTACCAAAGCGCTGGCGGTAGACTTAACTGATCTCCACTAGTCCAGTCTGCCGACCCTTAATTAGCGCGATGAGAGGCTCCTGTGTATCCAATGTTTACACCTCTGTGAAAAGAGTCTTGCACAGTTTGCATACCACTGGGGACTTTCTGCAGGGGGAGTCACTGATTAGCACACCTGTAGTGCCACCCAGGTATCTTCTGCTGCAGAGATTGTGGGTTAGAGGAGCCTAAATCCTGCTGGCACGCGAGCGGATGTAGTTCAACATCCTAGTGTTTTTGGCAAACTGCATTTCCCATACTATGTATACTATTGGATCATACTGTATCTGGTGTTTTATATAGTAGGGTGGTATAGTATTGAAATATGTTTGGTATATTTCGATTTCCTTGTCGATTTGTACATGAATATGACCGACCTTTGTTGAACTTGAAGGTCAGGAAATGAATGTTATTCTTAGTGGCCAATATCACTCTGACAATTGCTGAATTGAAATCACAATGGGATTGGGAATTTATTCGTGGAGGTTTGGCTTCACGCACATCTTTTAAGCTGATAGAATCCCAAAGCACCAAACAATCGATACGTAAACTGGATAACGCATAGTAAATGGTCATTCCAGTGCCGCAGTGTAGAACCAGAGCTGTTAATCCTGTCTGTCCCTTATCAGGTCAAGACCGCCTCCTTAACCGCCCATCTCCTGTAGGCGATGTTATCAGCTAAACTTGAACTTGCTAAGGTTATCTCTATCAAGGAGCAGTGAGCCATCACTGACCCTAGGTCTGTGTGTGGGACTTGGAACGCACACTGACCTTAGCCTGTGTGTGTGTGTGTGTGTGTGTGTGTGTGTGTGTGTGTGTGTGTGTGTGTGTGTGTGTGTGTGTGTGTGTGTGTGTGTGTGTGTGTGTGGTTGTGTGTCTGTTTGTGTGTATGTGTGTGGGTGGGCCTGTGTGTGTTCGTCTGTGTTTGTGTGTGTCTGTGTGTGTGTCTGGATGTCTCTGTGCGGTGTGTGTCTCTCTCTTTGTGTGTGTGTGTGTGTGTGTGTGTGTGTGTTGTGTGTGTGTGTGTGTGTGTGTGTGTGTGTGTGTGTGTGTGTGTGTGTGTGTGTGTGTGTGTGTGTCCATAGGGAGATATCGGAACCTCAGGAATGAGCGGTGTCGACGGCTCCAAGGTTCGTTGCATTATTTATTATGGGTCAAACTCAGGGCAGCCATTATCTGGTCGTTTTGTGTTCGGCCTATACTTTCATTTTGTTCACTCCTCAAGGAGAAACGTTTGACTCCGAGAAGGTTATTATCTAGTTCAGGATTTACTTCTTCCCCTTTACAGCTGCAGGACACTTTATTTAAATCCTTCACTCATTTAACAAGTCACACATTCTCCTCCGGCAACATCTTTATGCAATTCCGATTACATTGCGGCCAATTTGTCGCATCATTTCAACAATGAATGGAAACGAGGTGAGAATGAGGACACACCAAACACTGAAAGTGACCTGAGACTGAACTGTGCTGAAACAACGTGGTTAAAACGCACCCTCTTGTCAATTAGTCTGCATTCAGTGTGCATCGACGTCTAGATTACAACCTGATCGCCTCTTAAGGCCCCGTTTGACACCCCCCATACATCACGCCGCAGAGGAGCAGCTGAAACCAGAAGTCTGCCTCGGAGTGGAAACCTAACATGAATCTAACCCCTAGATACCATCTGACCCTCAGCGTAGCCAGTAATTCCCTGACTAACCCAATAGAGCCTTCCTGTGGTTAATTCCCTGTTTTTCTCCTAACAGGGCGAAATTGGAGAGCAAGGTGAAAAGGTAACGGCCTTAATTCAGTTCACCAGACCTGTGCTTCCAGCGCAGTGTCTCTCTGCATGTCTGTTTGCTTACCGGTGACATTTGTCTACGGCCCCTCATTGTCATCGGACGGTAGCCCCTTTCTCCCGCTTAGTGACGGCTCCCCATAAAGAAAACCCCTCTGGAGGTGGTGTTATATCCTCCCAACAACCCCGGCTCTCTGTCTCTCTCTCTGCTTCGCCCCGGAGCAGACGGCATCATCGCGTCGACGACTCAGCGACTTTAACGAGTCCCGCCTCGGGCCCGCGGCCCTCATTATCTGAGGTTTTATTGGTCCGCGAAAAGAGCAGAAAGGGAAGTAAGGGGAACAAGGCGTTTGGACAACGGTAGCCCCGCACAATGGCGGCTCTGTGCTCGCTGCCGGGCCCCCTGCGATCGACCCCGCGGTCTTTATAGCCCTGGTCGCTTTGTGTTTCGGTGCTTCGCCGTTTAATCGGACGGGCGAGAACGGGCGAGAGGTGATGAGAGGATCACCGTGACGACGCAGATGGGGGAGAGTGGAGCGAAGCTGGCGATGACTCGCTTAGACTCTCGGGGGGGGGGGGGGGGGGGGGGGCGGGGAACTGAAAAAACAGAAAACTGTGGAAATCGTCAGTGGCCTCCGTCATCCGTGGGTGGAGGGGTCTCTACAGACGCGTGTTATTATCATTACTGCACATTAGCCGGTGCTGCTCTCCGCGCCATATGCCGTTCGTCAGGCACTGACCGGGGGGGATACCGTCGAGCTTCTCTGGCAACGCATCTGTCCGCCAGATGCCCCCCGCCGTTTCGCTCCAGTCGGATCCGACAGAAGCGTCGATTTGAACAGCAGCTCCGTAGTGGCAATGAGTTTGTTTTTAGTTTTTGCCGAAACCAACAAACAGCGTTTTCTGCCTTTACTTTAATAGACGTATTCATCGTTTTTCTTTGCTCTGTCTGAAACTAACGTCCGTCTGTTTTATAACTGACTTCTCCTCTCGTGTGACGTTACAGGGCGACATGGGAGAGACGGAATGAAGGGTGACGGCGGGGAAAAGGTTTGTCCACTCACCGTCCTCACCTTCCTCTCTACTCTCTCCCTCCCTCTTTCATGACACACACACATGGCTGCTCCTGAGTACCACAGGAGCTGGATCCCCCCCTCCCCAACCCACCACCACCACCAAGCACTCCACACTTAATGTCATCCATCTGAGCGGGAGACATGTGGAGTATGAAAGCGCTCTTTGCTGTGTTACTGCGAGTGGCGGCAGCAGCAGACACGGCTAGCTTGGCGCTTGGTAGCAGCCACGGAGGCTAAGTAGGGCTAAAGTAGGGCTGTAATTGGCTAGGCTGTAATTGGTACGCTGTAATTTTCCGGGGCTGTTATTGGCCAGGCTGTAATTGGCCAGGCCGTAATTGTCCGGGCTGTAATTGGCCAGGCTGTAATTGGCCAGGCTGGTAATTGCCAGGCTGTAATAGGCGCGCTGTAATTGGCCAGGCTGTAATTGGCCAGGCTGTAATTGGCCAGGCTGTAATTTGCGCGCTGTAATTGGCCGGGGCTGTAATTGGCCAGATCGTAATTGGCACGCCACCCATGTGCTGCCTCCCCCGGTGGCCGGCTCCCCCACGCTAATTTGGACCCATTTATCAAAAGGACAAGCGAGACAAGTCATGTGATCCACTGCCGAGGGGGTGAGGGGGAGGGGTTGTAGCCGGACGCATGCCTGGAGCGAGAGGCGGTCTGTGATTGGTGGGGAGTTGTTGTGTTGCCATGAGCAAATTGTTGCTCATGGCAGGCATAAACACAAACACACACTTACACACGCAGGTACACACACACACACACACACACGCACACACATGAGTGGTGTGTTGCCATGAGCAAATTGTTGCTCCCGCTGGATTCGATGATTTTGGGCGTAATTGTGTTTCCCCGAGCAGGGTTTAGACGGGGGTACGGGGGACGGTCTGAAAG